>NC_048219.1:153797139-154016378 GCF_002007445.2 Ailuropoda melanoleuca
TCAAATACAGTTTTTAATAGATGAAGGAAAAAGAACGAATATTTATTGAGTGCCTGCCATGCGCCAAATTCTCGCAATATAGAAGAAGCAGTGTAATATAGGGAAGGGGGTAACACATCCAGTTGGGCAGGTGGAGGAAGGAAAAGAAAGAGAAAGAAGAAAAGAAACATCTGCAGATGTTACAGCTATTCAGGAAGCCAAAGGCTGGCAGTGAGAAGGCACAGAACAGAGGACAGTGTAGGAGGAACCCATGAGCATCTTAGTGATGGGAAAGGGTCTGCAATGCGGAGTGCTAAGTATTCTCCTTCAGCTTTTGCTATGCGTATAGAAATGTCTGTAGGCAGCTGCAGATGGAAAATTTAAGAAAGATGGAAGACAGGACAAATCTGTCTAATGTGGAACAGAACGGACTGCATTTTTAAAGGAGAAAGAGGAGGGACACCAGTGTTTTCTGTTAGTTTCTATTTATCGCACGTAATATCTATATTTGGAGAGTTGAATAAAAGCAGAGAGGAGAAAAAGTGACAGATCTTCTGTGCAGGAGGGAGTGGGGGGATTTTTCAGTGAGGGGCTTCTCTCCAGAGAAAGAGCAACTGTCCTAGAACTCTGATGCTTAATTCAGGGTTTGGGAATGCAGTCAATATGTATTATGTTAATGCCAGGAAATAAATAATTAAAACGATCTGCAGAACAACAGTGAAGCTGGTTTAAAAAATGTATCAGTGGAAGAAGCTTATGTCTTCCAAAGGAATCCTATTGCAATTCCACTTAGCAAGTCAAAGATAAAGATTGTTAGTTCCTTTCAGGAGTGGCCCGTGCTTGACAGGACCATGAGGCATAATATTTGATCAGTAGAGTTATTAGAATAGCACTAGTAAAACCAGTTATTTTCATGGTTATTGCCAAGAAATCTTGAATTGTGACTGATTGAAAATAGCAGATAAATGTGGGGTGTAGTACACATAATAAAAGCATGAAACAGATCTCTGGGAAAAACAAAAACAGTCTTAACCATTTAATAAGTACTTTTCAGTGGGGGCAGGGAAGGTTTAGAGTAGAAGTGAATTAGAGAGCATATAATTCATTATCCAAACCAAGAAATGTTTATCTAAGAAAATTGCCCAGGCTCTTCCCTAATATCTGTGGAGCCTGAGGCAAGAGTACAAATTGAAGCCCATATATTTGACATATCTCAAGTATTTAAAGGAAGCCAGAAAAATATTAAGTAGCTTTCTCTTCTATTGTAACAAATAAACATCCAAAACACCCAAGAACATTAGTTTCAAATTTAGACTTCTCAGAATTCTTAGAGTTTTGGGCAGGGACATACCGGTATTGGGTAAACTAGCCCCTGACCTCATTAAGCCCTTCTGTCCATCCTCAGCTCCTCCTTGCAGTGGTGGGGCCTCCCATACAGATCTAAGTGCACCCTTCAGCCTGCATATCTGAATCTATCCACTTCTCAGTATAAAAAACAACCCTACAGCTACTCCTTGGACTAGGGATGGGCATAGAAGAAGCAAGATCCTTTATCAGAAAGGGAAATCCAGTCAAAAGCCTTGTGTAGTTCCAGCGTATGAGCATAAGCAATTGGGGCTGGAAGCTCTGGGTTCGGAAGGTGCCCAAGACATCGTTAGAGGGGGAGAATTAAGCTCTAGGTGGACCTGTTTTCTTGGCTCAGATAACTCCTAATCACATGTAAAGAGGTCAAGCTGGAATAAGGCCAGAGTTGGGGTCTCTAAAGTGCCAGGACAAGAACACAGCCCCTTTCTCATGGATCTGAGGCCAGCACTGCAAATACTAAACTGAAATGGACACCAGGACAACAAGCAATAAACCCAGATTCTTGAGAAAACTGGAATGTATCGTTAGTTAAATTTATGGAGCACATGCTGGAGTGTGAACTACAGTCTAGAAAAGTGCCCTGGGTATGTAGACCTGGGTCAAACAGGGGTTTTGTAAAAAGAGCTCCTTTATATTATTGAAGATATAGAGCATTCCTATGCAAACTTTGAGTAAGTAACACTAAAAATAAGAGACAGATACAGCTGGACAAGCTTTCCAGACACAAAATCAAAAGAAAAAATGACTGGCTGCATCCTTTACATGAGGATGAAGAAAAAAAAGGTTAAAATGACCTAAATGAACTTTAAGGTGGGAAAGTTTTGAAGTTTGTGAGAAAACTGGATGTCTTATGAAGAAAGAAGATCAAAAAGACAGCCATCAGCAACTATCTGGACATAGACTTATGCAATAAGATAACTTTTACACAACCCTATTTCAGAAAAGGAAGCATTACCTGGTTTACAGGAAAAGTGTAAATTTTATTTTTGTTTCTGTGCTTTGTTTGCTTTATTATGTGGTAATGAGCAGTACACAGAGAACTTCTGAGGAAACAATGGGGTGTTAGGAATTGAATGTTCATGTTCCCCCTGCCCAATTAATATTGGAGCTCTAACCCTCAATGTGACTATATTTGAAGACAGGGTCTCTAAAGAAGTAATTAAGCTTAAACGAGGTCATAAAGGTGGCCCCTGATCCAATATGATTAGTATCCCTGTAAGAAGAAATAGCAGATTGCTCACTCATTATCTCTCCGCTTGCCCAAAAAGTCAAGTGAGTACACAGCAAGATGGCAGCTGTCTACAAGCCTAGAAAAGAGGCTTCAGAATGAAACTTTGGTCTTGGTACCTTGCTGGTACCATGATCTAGGGCTTTCCAGCCTCCAGAACTATGAGAAATTTCTGTTGATTAAACCTACGGTATTTTTATTATGGAGCCTGAACAGACAACATGAAGTAAATATCAAGAGACTGAGGATTCGATATACAAATTTATTTCCAGAAAATTTTGGACAATAGTGGGATGAAATATAACATATAGCCTGAGCTAAGATAAAGAGGTCAAGGGAGGATGCCTGGCTGGCTTGCAACTCTTGATGCAACTGTTAATCTCAGGTTCATGAGTTGAAGCCCCACATGGGGCATGGAGCCTACTTAAAAAAATAATAATAATAAAATAAAATAATTTTTTTAATTTTAAAAAAGAAGTCAAAGGAAAGTTAAAAAGAAATTTTGAAGGACAAAGTGAAATAAAAATATTTAAGAAACATCTTAAAATAAAATTACATGACAAAAATATTTGAGCTTTCAGGAAACCAGAGAAATGACTTCTAACTGGGGTCTGAGAGAGGATAATGTAGATGGAATTTAGAAACAGCAGAATATCAATTCAACTTTGCTATAAATAAAAGCTAAGGGGTTTATGTGGGGTTCAGGCGCTCCTAGATCATCCATAGGTCTGGTTCGGCATCCCTGAATCTATTAAATCAGTGAAATTATATGCAAAATCTTCTATGCTTATACCTGTAATGTGAAACAGACAATTGGCATCTCCACTCCTTACCCAAACAAAAATTAATGAGGAGAATGGTTTTTTTCTAGACTTCTGTACTTAGCAGGTGATCATTTCAACACTTTTGCTCTATTAAACCAAGATAGCATTTTGGAGACCAATGAGAATGAAAACACATCGGTCCAAAACCTATGGGACACTGCAAAGGCAGTCCTAAGGAGAAAATACATAGCCATCCAAGCCTCACTCAAAAGAATAGAATTCTAAAATGCAGTTTTTATATTCTCACCTCAAGAAGCTGGAGCTGGAACAGAAGAACAGGCCTAACCCACGCACAAGAAGGCAGTAGATCAAGATTAGAGCAGAGATCAATGAATTAGAAACCAGGAGCACAGTAGAGCAGATCAACAGAACTAGAAGCTGATTCTTTGAAAGAATAAATAAGATCAATAAGCCACTGGCAATATTTATTCAAAAGAATAGAGAAAGGACCCAAATTAATAGAATTATGAATGAAAGGGGAGAAATCACGACCAACACCAATGAAATAGGAAGGATCATTAGAAACTTTTATCAACAGCTTTATGGCAATAAATTAAACAACCTGGAAGAGATGGAGGCCTTCCTGGAAACCTATAAACTACCAAGACTGAAACAGGAAGAAATTGATTATTTAAACAGACGGATTAACTATGAAGAGATTGAAGCAGAGATCAAAAACCTTCCCAAAAACAAGAGTCCAGGGCCTGACGGATTCCCCAAGGAATTCTACTAAACATTCAAAGAAATAATGCCTATTCTCCTGAAGCTGTTTCAAAAAATAGAAACCAAAGGAAAACTACAAAACTCATTCTACGAGGCCAGTATTTTACCTTGATTCCCAAACCAGGCAAAGACCCCATCAAAAAGGAGAATTACAGACTGATATCCCTGATGAATATGGACGCCACAATACTCAACAAGATCCTAGCTAATAGGATCCAACAGTACATTAAAAGGATTATCCATCATGACCAAGTGGGATTCATCCCTGGGATGCAAGCATGATTCAACATTTGCAAATGGATCAGTGTAATAGATCACATCAACAAGAAAAGAGTCAAGAACCATATGACCCTCTCAATTGATGCAGAAAAAGCATTTGGACAAAATACAGCATCCTTTCCTGATTAAAACCCTTCAGAGTGGAGGGATAGAGGGAACAGTCCTCAATTTCATAAAAGCCATCTTATGAAAAGCCTACGGCGAATATCATTCACAATTGGGGAAAAGCTGGAAGCCTTCCCCTTAAGATAAGGAACACGACAAGGATGCCCACTCTCGCCATTATTATTCAACATAGTACTAGAAGTCCTTGCAACAGCAATCAGACAACAAAAAGGATAAAAGGTATTCAAATTGGCAAAGAAGAAGTCAAACTGTTTCTCTTCACAGATGACATGATACTCTATATGGAAAACCCAAAAGATTCCACCCCTAAATTACTAGAACTTATAGAGCAATTCAGTAATGTGGCAGGATACAAAATCAATGCTCAGAAATCAGCTGCATTTCTACACACTAACAATGAGACTGAAGAAAGAGAAATCAGGGAATCGATTCCATTTACAATAGCACCAAAAATCATACAATACTTGGAATTAACTTATCCAAAGAGGTAAAGGATCTATATTCTAGAAACTACAGATCACTCTTGAAAGACATTGAGGAAGACACAAAAAGATGGAAAAACATTCCATGCTCCTGGATCAGAAGAATAAACATAGTTAAAATGTCTATGCTACCCAGAGCAATTTACACTTTCATGCCATCCTGATCAGAATACCAATGACATTTTTCAAAAGCCCTTAAATTTGTGTGGAACCAGAAAAGGTCCCGAATTGCCAAGGAATTGTTGAAAAGGAAAAACAAAGCTGGGGGCATCATGTTGCCTGATTTCAAGCTATACTACAAAGCTGTGATCACAAAGACAGCATGGTACTGACACAAAAACAGACACATAGACCAATAGAACAGAATAGAGAACCCAGAAATGGACCCACGGATCTTTGGGCAACTAATCTTTGACAAAGCAGGAGAAAACATCCAGTGGAAAAAGACAGTCTCTTCAATAAATGGTGTTGGGAAAATTGGACAGCTATATGCAAAAGAATGAAACTTGACCACTCTCTCACACCATACACAAAGATAAACTCCAGATGCATGAAAGACCTCGATGTGAGACAGGAACCCATCAAAATCATAGAGGAGAATATAGGCTGTAATCTCTTTGACATTGGCCACAGCAACTTTTTTCATGACACATCTCCAAAGGCAAGAGAAACAAAAGAAAAAATGAACTTGTGGGACTTCACCAAGATAAAAAGCTTTTGCACAAGCAAAGAAACAGTCAAAAAAACTAAGAGGCAGCCCACGGAATGGGAGAAGATATTTGCAAATGACACTACAGATAAAAGACTGGTATTCAAGATCTACAAAGAACTTCTCAAACTCAATAAACAAGAAATAAATAATCAAATCAAAAAATGGGCAAAAGATTTGAACATACGCTTTTCCAGTGAAGGACATACAAATGGCTAACAGACACATGAAAAAAATGTTCAAAATCATTGGCCATCAGGGAAATTCAAATCAAAACCACATTGAGATACCACCTTATGCCAATTAGACTAGCAAAAATTGGCAAGACGAGAAACAACAAATATTGGAGAGGATATGGAGAAAGGGGATCCCTCTTACACTGTTAGTGGGAATGCAAGTTGGTACAGCCACTCTGAAAAACAGTATGAAGTTCCCTTAAAAAGTTAAAAATAGAGCTACCCTGTGATCCAGCAATTGCACTACAGGGTATTTACCCCAAAGATACAGACGTATGAAGAGAAGTGCAACATGCACCCCAATGTTCATAGCAGCATTGTCCACAATAGCTAAACTGTGGAAGGAGCCAAGATGCCCTTCAACAGATGACTGGATTAGGAAGATTTGTGGTCCATATATACAATGGAATATTACTCAGCCATCAGAAAGAATGATTACCCAACATTTGCAGCAACATGTAAGGGACTGGAGGAAATTATGCTAAGTGAAATAAGTCAAGCAGAGAAAGACAATTATCATATCATTTCACTCATTTATGGAACATAAGAAATAGCAGGAAGATTGGTAGGAGAAGGAAAGGAAGAATGAAGGGAAGGTAAACAGAAGGGGGAATGAACCATGAGAGACTATGGACTCTGGGAAACAAACTGAGGGCTTCAGAGGGGGGTTGGGGGGTAGCGGATTGGGATAGGCTGGTGATGGGTATTAAGGAGAGCACATATTGCATGGAGAACTGGGTGTTATACACAAATAATGAATCATGGAACACTACATCAAAAACTAAGGATGTACTGTACGGTGACTAACATAACATAATAAAAAATTATTATTAAAAAATGATAATAAAATAAAACCAAGATAGGAACCATACCAGTCATATGACTTGTTAATAAGCCCATTTCTTATCCAGGGATGGCATGTTTTTCAAGAAGCGAAAGTGAGAAAAGAAAAGAATGAATGATTCTCTGGATGATAATGTCATTTCACTCCCTATTTTGATTACCATTTTTGGCTCTGTCTAGCAAAATATTCAAAAGAGTGCTATACACACTTCTCCTGCATTCTCTCCATCCTTTTTTCATGTGTTGTTAACCACTGTTTCAACTGTTAGTTTACAAGATATGTCAAGGCTTATCTCCTTCCCTTGTTGAGAGCTTTCATGACTATTTATGAAACTTAGAATCATCACATCTGGTTTCAAAATAATTATCTACCCTTATTTTTATTTGGATCATAGTTACTTTACAATTTATTTAGGGGAAAACTGACATCTTTATGGTGATCTTCCTATTCAAGAACATCAGGTGTCTTTCCATGATCTGATTAATATCTTCTGTTGCGATTGTTCATAGTGTGGAATGTATTTCACTCATTTCTTATTTGTTCCTGTATATTTTACCTTCTCTTGATCCTGCTATAAATTTGCTCCTTTTTTTAAACTGTATAATTCATTGGTTTTTAATATATTCAGAGTTGTGCAACAATTACCACAATTTTGGAACATTTTCATTATTCCCAGAACAAACCCTGTATCCCTGAGAAACCAGCCCCCTTTATCTCTCAACCACCCTGCCTTAAGGAACTGCTAGTCTACTTTCTGTTTCCATAGATTAGTATATTCTGGACATTTCATGTAAGAATCACACAATAAGTGGTTTTTTGATAACTGGCTTCTTTTACTTAACATAATGTTTTCGAGGTTCACCCATGTGGTAGCATGCAGACTATATTTACTTTATTCCATTTTATAGCCAAATAATACTCCATTGTATGCACATGGTACTTTTTATTTATCTGTTCGGTAGTTGATGGATATTTGGGTTATTATGACTAATGCTGCTATGAACACTTGTGTACAAGGTTTTTTTTTGTTTTTTTTTTTTTAGATTTTTATTTATTTGACAGAGAGAGACAGCCAGCGAGAGAGGGAACACAAGCAGGGGGAGTGGGAGAGGAAGAAGCAGGCTCCTAGTGGAGGAGCCTGATGTGGGGCTCGATCCCAGAATGCCGGGATCACGCCCTGAGCTGAAGGCAGACGCTTAACGACTGCACCACCCAGGCGCCCCCATGTGTACAAGTTTTTATGCGGACATATGTTTTCAGTTCTTTTGAGGAAATTTGCTCCTTTTTATCCCACTGCAGCTTCTACCTGGTTGTTACAGGTTTATATGGGAAATACTGATCTGTGTACATTTACTCTGTGGGTTTCTACATTTCTGACTTCTCCTACTGCTTAGATTAGCATTTCAGGTGTGTCCATATCTATCATCTCTGTACACACATACAAGTATTTATCGTACTTATTGCATATGCATCAAATTGTTCTCTCATCGTATAGGCAAGATATATGTTAGAGTCATTAAAGTGTCCTTTCTAATGCTTTCTAGTGTGTCCTTTGGGGTTATCTCTGCTTTTTTATTTTGAGCTATTTTACAGATATATTAGTTGCAGAAAAATGATGATGATGTACATTATTCTTGATCATAGAAATATACAGTTATTCAGTAGAATGCAACTGATTATTGCCCTAGGAATAGAGCATTTATTTATAAATTCATTTCAGCATTTTTTGTATTCTTCTATATGTGTGATATTTTGAATTCTTCCATGAATTGTTGTTAACATCTTGTCCCTTCATTAATGAATGAACTAAACAAAATCTTTGACAGGTTTTTATTTTATATTTGTGAATCATGATTATGTTCTTTTTTTAAAATTATCTTTAAATAGTTCCTTTCCTTCTTTTTTTCCTGCTATTCAAAAAAAAACTATACAATGGAATATAATGAAAAGAGGAGAGAAATCCCTGTACATTTTCCTATTTCTTGTCATTCTTTCCCTTCTTTCAGCCTAGGAAGGAATTTGAGTATGTTGTAGTTTATTTGGAGTTTTTGAGCTTGAAAAACAAATCCATAATTTTTTTTCAAATTCGTAATTTTTAAAAAATTGGTTTATGAGATGTTTTACTGGTTTATTGAAGATTTTAAAGAGGGTAATAGAGATAGTCATTGATTTTAAGTAGTATTCCACTGACAGCTGTAAAGAATTATGTTTATAAATTATTCAGCACTTCAGTACATGAGTGAAAATCATCTTTAACTCACACCTTTAATATTTTCATACAGTCAAAAAATAAAGATATACATTAAGTAGACATAACATGACTTATTTTAATTGATCAGAATATTTTTTTATGACATACAGATAAAAGAAATGGTGGTTTCTATTAGCCGTTTAAAACCAAAAGAAAATTAAAATAAGTTCACATTTTTAAAAATTATAAGCAATAATTACAGCACTACACCTACCCCTAATTCTTTGTACACTGGATTACATTTGAGCAAACACCAAATTTCAGAATGGATGTTTTACAAATAAATGCACTGGAAAAAAAACTTTAAAAAATTAAAAAAGGACCGATTAGGATTTTTTTAATTAAAATGTGACTTTCACAAGTACAGAATAATAGCAGGTCTACATTTAAGTTAGAAATTCCCCCAATTAGTTTTTAATTACCAAAAAAGTTCCCTTTTAAAAAGTATTGATTTTATCTTTTCTTCATAAATAAGATATAAGATCCTTAAGATATAAAGGAGATCTTAATTAGCACTTAAGCTTTAGAGAGGCCTAATATTGAAAAATATTACTCATAAAAAAATTTGGGTACAAAACTAACACTGAGTAATTATTGGATGCTTTCACCTGAAGACTGTGCAATAGATGATTCTTGGCTGGAAAGGAAACCTGATCTGAACTTAATATGATAAAAGCACGATAAAAAATACTGGGGAAATTACAGTATAATTTTTATAAAATGCTCATGGAGAATTTGACATTTTCTACTGTCATTTATGGTTGAGACTTGACAGTTTGTCTGGAAGAATGAGGAAATATGTGAACAGTATCAAGCAAAGGATTTGAATCTGTGTCTTTGAATATTAAGTAGCTAAAAAGTGAGTTTATTTAGAGGGATTTTTGTATAATTTAGACAGTAGCAAGTCCAGAACAATCTGCATTCCTTCTTAAGACAGCTTGCTATAAAATCTGTAAATTTGAAACTAACTGTAAAACCCTTGCATGTATACAGATAAATTATAAATCTATTGACCAGACCTTTTAATATGTTAATTCTTACTAATTAGATAATTTTCCTAGACAATTTCAAATGACTTCTGAACTCACCATCTAGTGACAGCTTAAGAAAGAAGCTATGATTACTAAGTCATTAGTTTAACCCATTTTAAACAAATTAACACACTAGGAGAACGCATACACATAGTGATTTCTCCTCCTCAAATTGACTTTTACTAATTGAAGGCATTTCATTTTTCAGAAATTTGAGTGGAAAATAACATTAGGGAAACTGAATCCCATTTAAATGTCACTTTAATTCATTAGCAAGGCTTTCTTCCATCTTAATTTAATTACTCCCTAAACATTCTGACAACAATTCTTCTTCACTGACTTATTCAAATCTTTCACTGATTTTTAGTATCATATTTTAAATAGTCTGGAACATTTCCAAAGCGGTATATATTTATACAGTAAGAGTCAGAAAAGTAATATTTTTACTTGTGTAAAAAACATAAGAATGGCAGATTGACATTTATTACCGTAGGAACTCTTTAAAGTTTCTGGATTAGAATGCAAGTTCATCGTCAAAATAAAAGGAGAAATATGTCAAACATACCTATTATTAAGTTATGACTCACCTAAGCTAATGTAGTGAAACAGTGGCCTTGAGTTTTTTTTTTAATAAATATTTTATATTGTATCATAGATATTTCTGTTCTCTTGGTTCTCAAACAAACTTCTGATGCTGGCATCTGGTTGTCTTTAAAATATTTACCAAATATAGAATTCCAGACTCTATTTTATTATAAAATCAGCCCAGACACAGTATCAGATATTAACAAGCATACATTGTTACATTATGTATTTGTTTTTTAAAAAACTTATCTAGACTATATGCACTGATTTGAGACTATAAAATAGAATGAGTATTTACAAGCTTATTTTCACAATTTTTTTTACAAACTTCCAAGAAAACAAGAAATCCTTCACTGATTTCCTTCATGTAAAATAATTGCTAATTTGTCTACACAGTAGAAATGGAAGGGGCAAAGTTTCTATTTACAGATAAAGGGAAACTGATTCCCTCCCACTTGTGTAGTAAGATAGGAAAGTAGCTAACAAGGTGTTTGTGTAACATCAACCAAGATGTCTCCCTAATGATAGCAAAGTAGGATTGCACGTCCTACATTCTAGTCATCAAATCTCAAAAACAAATGTGACGTTGGATATAACTGTGACGTATCAGCCAATGAGTAGCCAACAGCAGGTCTGCTCAGTCACTTTTCTTGGAGAGAAAAGGGTAAGCCAACAGAAATAATTACTACTTTATCCAGTCCATTTGAAAGGGTAAATACAAAAAGGGCTAGAATACTTTACTGGGTAAAAAAAAAAAGAAAAAAAGAAAAAAATTAAGCATACCAATGAATATGGGATAAAGATTTTAAAAACAAACAAATGAAAAACTAATTTTCCCTCTGAGTCTGGAGGCCTTACCTAGCTCTCTTTAGTCAATAAGAGTACAATTGTGCCCAATGTGTATATGAACTTTTACAGTTACTCATTTGTGAATTCACGCGGTGGTGTACGAGAGCTGATACATATCAGCCTCTAAGAGTTGATTGTATTCATATTTTCCCAATTTCACATTTAGTAATGTCAAATTGGTAACTTGAAATCAGGCATGGTGGGAATACACCACAGAAACTGGAAAACATTATAAATCAGGTTTTTTTTTCTCCTCAAGAGCTAGTTGTTAAACATTTCACAACACACTACTGAATCGATGTGAGGGTTTTCTTTGTGGCATTCAAGAAATTCATTGAATATTGAAGTCTTCTGGTCATAAAGTCATGGATCCAAGTCCCTTAGTTAGGAGTGGCACAAAATAGTTAAGCAGTACTCCCTCGATTATCAATCATATAACTTTTCTGGTTTTAAGACAACATTTTCAATATCATGGGTGCTTTTTCCATTTAAGTGTTCACTAGGACAGTCATGACTGTAACCTGTACCATCACTGATTGTTGACACTGTGTAAGATGCGCTTCGAAGAGCATCTGTATGGGAAAAGCTGTTTCCAAATTGGATTTTATATTGATTCCAATTTCTTCTCAGAATTGCTTGAACCTGTCAATCAAAAAGAAACAGGACAAGAGCAAACCATTATCTGAAATAAAGATATTGTATTTAAAAATACAATAAAATAATTAATGTAAAACTTTAAAAAAAAGCATTGATGTTAATTAGTGAATAATATTGCTTTATTTTCTTAATTAATTGGGAACATTAAGAATTTTATATTTAGGAAATTCATTGCATTACTCTTTACTCTTAGATCCCATTAATATTTTTATGCTCTATCTTTGAAGTTTTAATAACGCATATGAATGTATTATTGTCAAATAAGTAGTTAATCCAGACCCCCACTTGCAGCTTGCATGTGTTACATTTAGTTTTATATCAGTATCTTAATAACAGAATGAGAAGACAATGAGTGAGAGTACAAAAGAAGAGAGAAAAGAGATAAAAGAAAAAAGTTAGGGATACACGGACTTTAAATCATCATCATCATCATCATCATCATCAACAGAAGCAACTACTTATTTTTGAGTGATTATCATGTGCCACATATTGTGCTACATTCTGGAAAAAAACATTAAGGTTTTGTCCGCCTGAAATTTACTACCCAGAGGGAAGAAAGTGTTGGACAGGTAATTACAAATGAAACAAGCCTGTGAAAATGTTTAGGAATATTAGCACTCTACTTTTGTGTGTTTGGATCCCCCTCGGACTGGATGAATTTGATATTTAATGACTTCCTTCTCTAGGGCTAAAGATCACATCTGGTAGGCCAGGTGACTTTGGTATAAATTGAAAATGAGACACTAAGGTGATTTTCTTCATATTGAGTCAGTAAGTGGAAATGAGAATATTCAAAGACATCTCCCACTTGGTAACCTGAATATTTCCTGGTGTCTGATGATTGGGCAGACCAGTGTGGGGCTGTCTGCTCCTACCTTATGAGGGTAGTAGCCACATCCCTGTGACCTAAGCTAGGTCTGTCCAAAACACGTCTAGCTTTGAATTGTCTTCCCCAAGCTCTCTGCTGCTCTTTGAAGCGTTCTTTGATTACTTCCTCAGAGACAATCTGAGCATCACTAAAAGCAATTTCCCAGTAATCCATGTACTGTTTCTAGTACTCATGCAATAATTGTCTGCCTTGCTACTAATTATATATAATTCCTCAACTTTTCATTCACTGTATTCATGTGTAAAAATTAATAATAAATTCTAAAATAGAGCTGGTTTATTAAAGTCTACATTCTTTTGTCTAATAGATCTAGAAAACTTCTCCAAATTAAGACCAATCTATAACTAATATGTATTCCCTGGAACTCTTTTAATGAGAGAACTCTGTGGGATACTTCAAAGTCGTTAGAGTCTCCTGTACTCTGTCACTTAAAACGAACACAAAGTTTTACTGTCTCACTTTACATTTTAGCATGTAGAAAAATGGAAGACACAATACAAAGTCAATGGGTTTCTTTAGTTAGAATTCAAAATGAGTTATTAGAATTTCAAGTATTAATTATGTAATTAGAAATGCAATAAATGTGTTTTAAAAGTTGTATTTTTAAGAAATTCAGACCTTCAGGACTTTCAAGCTTATTTATATATATTAACTGTATCTGAAGAGAATAATTTAAATTCTTGTAAATTTTCTTTGAAATAAAAGCATTTATAGGACAACAAATCATTTATTTTGCAAAAAATTATAAACTGCTTCCCTGGTTTAGTAATGTCTTTCTTAATTCTCCAAATAGCATGTTTAAAGTAATTTAAAATAATATCTGCATATGTAATATCTTCAAAAGCGTAAGCAAATGACAAAAGGAATGGCTTTAGAGTGTCTTTTTAAAATAAATATTCAAAAATTTACACAAAAATGACTTTTGGCCAATTATCTAGGTATTTCTGATGGGAACTGTTTTTGATCCTGATTTTCTGCTACATTTATTTCTCTTCATTTTGTTACTAAATGATGGGCTGACTGAATACATTTACTATGTAGTTTCTGTTTGAAAGGAAATGGAATGTAACTTTCTACAGAAGATTCTACATAAATGTGGGGAAGCAGCTGACAAGAAGAAATATCTTAGCTGTGAATATAATACTTAAGTTCTTAAAAATGAAAGTTTAAATTCAGTTCCAACAGTCAAAATGACTTTTGAAATATGTGACTGCTCTTGAAATATCTGCTTTAGGGGCTCCTGGGTGGCTCAGTCGTTAAGCTCTGCCTTCAGCTCAGGTCATGATCCCAGCATTCTGGGATTGAGCCCTGCATCGGGCTCCCTGCTCAGCAGGAAGCCTGCTTTTCCCTCTCCCACTCCCCCTGCTTGTGTTCTCTCTCTCGCTGCCTCTCTCTCTGTCAAATAAATAAATAAAATCTTTAAAAAAAAAAAAAAAGAAATATCTGCTTTGATTACAATCATCACCCTATTTCTTCCTTACAACTAAATCATCAGAAAAATCATGGAAGTTCAATTTTCTGAACTGTGGGGACTTATTTACTGGAGTTAAAAATGAACCTAATTAAAGACCCATGGGCCTTGTAGGCATCTGTTTGGTTATGTTATTCTCTATAAGGATTTGTTTTTCATCTGCTTCCTCTAATACAATATCATACCTGTTCAATAGAATATTAAAGTGGCCAGTCTTAATACACTTGTAATGAGAAAACTGCAGTGGGGATAGTAACAAGGAAAATTGCCATTGGAAGGAAAGATAGTCTGATGTTATTAAAGATATGAAAATGTTTTTCATTGTTTTACACAATGACTGTCATACAAATAGTAAGGTCAACTGTTTTTAGAATGTAACATTACAACTTTAGCCTATTAGCACTTAATAAGGAATCAACTCTATACTCCTTAACCTAAATTAATTTAAATTAATTTAAAAATAGTTAATAGAGCTTCATATAAAAATGCTTCCTAGTTCTCATTACAGAATATAGCTTTGGTTATTCTCAATAAATCTTTTTGTTTGCTTTATAAAAGTATCTCTCTCAGGTGTTGTTAGATTTACCCCTGAGGCTAAGGAGGGCCCTTCTGATAACTAGATCTCTAGTTTATACAAACGATCCACATTTTTGGCTGAGTGGGTTAGAGATGAGATGAATGTGGCCTGAGCATTCGTCATGCCACAATTATTGAACTAGTGAGAAGTTGCAAATAGGAATATTTTGGCTAAAAAAAATTAACAAAATGTGAGAGTCAAAAAAAATAAAAAAGAATAAAAAGGTAGAGACTAAGCTAAAGGGTAGCTACTTGACCTCCCGTGGAAAGTAAGAAGGAAACTTAAGCCTGAGCAAATGATTTTAAGAACTACATGACATAGTTGGAACCACACAAAATGAATCTGGCAGCTGTGTCTTCATGATATGAGAGTGGGAAAAACTAAGAGGCCAAGAGACAAAAAAGGAGGGATTATAGTATTTCTCAAGATGAGAAGTGAGTCATGCACAAATAGGGACTGTACCTTGAGAGATGAAGAAAAGGGGACACATATTGGAGTTGTTGTAAAGAACCAAAGGATTTGGCAACAACTAGGCTCAAAAGATTTTGTATTATTGTAATTTTTTACTGCCAAAATTTTCTCAATTTTAGGACATGGCAGAAGATCAAGGTCTGTGTCTCTTTTGCTTACACAGAGAGAGTGCAACAAGAGTGTTAGGCATTAGTTTAAATATTCCCTGGGCAACCTTTCCAAATAAAAAGTCCAATTTGAGATTGACTCCAATATGATTAATGCTCCCATTTGTACATGTATTTTTGAAAATGAATGATTTGACAGGTCTAATAAAGAACCTATAATGTACTGGTAATCTACTAGAATTAGGGTATGGTGCTAAAAGCTTTAGATCCCTAGCTTAAATTAATCTTTGTGAGACTTGTGTAAGGAACTTGCTTTTATTTCCCTTTAATAAAAGTAGACACTGAGACTCCAGGAGGTTCAGAATATTGCCCAAAGTATTATAGCCAGGAAAGAAGTGGCATTTTGGGGGTTTACATGCATTGCTGTATCTGTGCTTTTATTCTACACTGCTTCCTATCACAAAATATTTTACTAGTGATTATGATTTGTACATTTAGAAGTTACCCTTATAAAAATGAAATCTTTCTGCAGGTGGAGAGGTGTATTGTTCATATTGTATGCATGTTCTTTGGCATGTTTTCCATTTCTCTCTCATCTATATTTAATTGTAAAATCCTATATGGACAGCAAATAGGATTGTCTAATTCAGCTCATGCAATCATTAATTTATAGAGGTACATAATAAATGCTGTTTGAATATTATTATCAAAACAAATGATTTATCTATTCTTCCTCATTGTATTTTGCATCTGTACTTCTCCTTGACTTCAGAAAAAGTCACTCTCGTCCACTGTATAGCAGAAGACTCACGGTGGCACCACTTATAGGTATGAAATACAGCCTACTATGTTTAACAGTTTTACACTCCATTATGAATAAATAAATGAAATAAAAATTTTAAAAAAATCAAACATGAAATTTCATTATATGCTAAGAGAAAGAAGTAAACTATTATTAAGCAAAGGAAAGCAATATTTTATAGTTTTTCACGACATGTACATGATTTCCAATGTTGATTTATTTTTTAGGAATAGTTCTCATAAAGCTACATGTACTGGTCCATATGTTTCCCATCTGAAGCTTTGTGATAAGCTTCACGTTACCAAGTATTTGAGTCTCACTCAGTTGCTCTCTGGATTTCTAAAGTTGGTTGAATTTTCCAAAATTCTTCAACTGGTTAAAATTTGTCAAATAGATTAGAAACAGATAAAGAGCTAAATCAGTATAGCTCAAACCACTGAGCTATAGGACTATTCGTATGTATAAGAAATACAGTACCAGTTTCTAAAACACCTGAAACTTTCTAATTTGGAAAGCCTTGGATAAAAAATCTTGAAATATCCAAGAGCACATTGCCATGTTACAAATTACAGCATTCTGTTCTCCTAAGTTTTCTAACTTACTACATGTCCTCCCTGTATAACAGAGTTTATTTTTTAAAGTCTTTTTGTAACCACCATAAAGCTGTTTTCCAAGACCACATTGTGAGCTAGGCAAAACAAAAAACAGAGAAAGGGGGAAAATGAAAATGAGCCGATTTTATTTCCTATTAGAGTATATGTTTTATGAGGTTAAGGATTGCCTAGCACCAGACTTACCAGGATTAGTGCAAAAGGTAAGTCAAAGACTACATGAATAATAGTCATTGATGGACTATTTTAAAGTGAGGCTGGATTTGCCCTACTCTTGAACTCCAGTATGACCCAAGCTTTTGGGAAGAAGAGTGGCACCCATGAAAAGAGATTCTACATTTTTTTTTCCTGATCAAAATGGAATTTGAAGTAGTTGTTCCTAGGGAACATATAATTGTGTTTCTTTTTAAGAAAAAGAAATATTGCAAATATAAAATGATAAAAGGAATAAAAACAATCACCATACCTCTCCATTAAAGAAACAGAAAATTGTAGAAACCAAAAGACCCTGTAAAAGAAAAACAGAATTTTCTGATTCCAAATGGAAAAGATACATTATTTGTAACCCACTTGCTACATAGTCAAAACTAAACCAAAGCTATATGCAATTTAATACCAAATTTCACAAGCTGCCTTCCTGACACAAGAACACCATACCTGATAGTGCATAAGGATGTGCATGATGTAGTCATATATCTCCTCTGCAATCCTTCCTTCAGGTCGCCATGGAATCAGCACAAATTCAATGCCCAGTAATGGCACCAGGATAAGTGTAGCTCTCACGGCTTTCATGTAGAGATTGGATTCTGCCTGGTGAGTAACTTTTAACTTGGTAATGAGAACACGTACAATATTTAATAGGAAAAAAAGATTCACCTAAAAAAATAAAATGACATATTGAAAATTATTTTATATTTAATATTAAGAAGCATTATTGAAGGATCTTTGATTTTATGTCTTAGATTATTTTCAATGTACAGAATATATTCTACTGCAGAGAATATATGCCTAATATATTAATTTGTATTTCTAGAATTGTGATTTATTAATTTAACTAGAACATCAATGTTAATGGACTTCGGTTTTAGAAAAATAAAATTACGGTGGAATTACTGTGGAACACATTCAGTTAAGGAATATCTGAATGTTTTTGTCAATTCGTTTTCTTATGCAGTTTTTTTGAACTTTGCTATGGACCAAAAACTAAGTCTTTTGAACATTTTCAGCTCAAAAAAGGAAAGCATTGTTCATAACAAATGCTAATTTTTTAAGTGTCTCCTCTCTATCACTGTCCATAATAGTACTTTCCAAATACATATTATACCATAATAACCATTTTCATCTTTTTGGTTTCTCTTTCCCGTGTTTCTTTTTGTAACAGTAATCCCTCACAACTCCCCAAGATAGTACCGTAAGCTTCTTTATCATTCAAGGAAGCTGATCACACGCTTAAACCAGCTAATGTTCAACTTAGATCATCCTAGAGTTAAAACAATTTTGGCATCCCATGGGGCCTTCCATTAATTACTTTCTGTAATTACATGTTTACTGTGTGTTAAAAACTTTCCCCAAGAGAAGTCGTTCTCTTTGAAAGGGACATATAAAACTCAAAAATGTAGTGTGGATAACTAAGTTATTCAGGAAACAGAATTCTGCTTTAATACGTCTCTCTCTCTCTCGCACCTTGAATACCACTTTCTTATCTTCATCCAAGTCAATGTTTTTTATGCTTGTCTATTTTTTCTGTGCTTATATTTTACACTTTCCATAAGAGTGTGGCTATTAACTCCATAAGAGCCCTAAGGCTCTTATGCTATTATGTTATATTCTCTTTCCTTTTTCTTCACCCTAACTTCTAGCATCTGTGCTTTAACATTCTAAAACTTTTAAACTACATGCTGATAAGTAATTTATATCTGCTTACCTTCATAAATTGGAATAATAATGATAGCACCACATTTCATATAGAAAACAGTGAACAAATAACATACGTATGCTGATTTAAAGCACGTGTTATGAAAATAACTGGGCCTAAAAATATTCCACTACTATTCTTAGAAAATCTAATGGAACATATGCTCCAAAGTTCACTATAATCCTGATGGAAACACATCTATGAAAAGTAACATGGTTATAGACACAGGAATGCCTCTGCTAAAGACAAAAGCAGAATAAGCCATTTCAACAGGTGTAAGAATGAAAAATGACAAATCAACACATCAGCTGTTATTCCAACCATCCTATTATATTCCCTTTCTAAGCACCCATTGCTGTTTTAAAGTTTTGACAAAATGAAATTAGTACCAGCCCATGGAAGAAAATATAATAATGCTCTTTTATCTGCTTATAAATTTGGAATATAAAATATTTTATAATCCTTACATGCAAAAACCATAAATTATAAAATCAGTAGAAATGTTACAGTTTAGATGCCCATTATATGAAAATTTCTAAATGCAAAGTGCTTTTCCAAAATGGCAAATCTGATTTAAAATGTGAAACTAGGAACTAGAAAATCATCCTACTTTATTTTCTGCAAATACTTCCATTTAGTTTGAGTAAGAGTAGAATAATAATTTTAAATTTAAATGAACTATATCTGAATCTCATCTATCTTAGAGCAAAACTAGTTAAGGGGAAGAAAAGACACCTGTTTTTACTCCAATATTCATAAAGATCATGTAAGTGGTAGGCACAACAGGACATTTTCATATCTTGGTACCACACTTGGGTCATGGAAGGAAGCAGTGTACCTCAGCACAGTGACTGAAAGAGAATTCCTAGAAGCCATTCCCAGACTAAAACAGCCAGCAACCACTTAACTATACACTGAACTGACTTAAAAATCTCTCACTAAACACAAATTAAATGTATCCTCTCTCAACTTCCCTTTGGCAAGATCTCAAAACTGCTGTAGCCACTCGAATACCACCCTGCTCAAGAGGAAATGTGACAGGGGAAGTCTGAGTGGAAAGAAACTGATTGAGGTTGAAATATTTTATTTATAAAAGTTGTACTTAAGCATGTGACCACATAAACAATTGCTAAAGCCCCTCCCAAGACCTTGGAATCAGCCATAAACAGCGAGAAGCCCTAGGACTTAAACAAAGACAGAACAATTTATCCTGTTAGAAAAATAGGCTCCTGGTCTTTTGTGAAGCCAAGAAAATGGAAAACCTTTTATGCAAATAATGTGGATTTTCACTTTCTTTCTTACACAGCAGCTTGATGGGTTGTATTTCTATGTGATAGTCTACCCTTAACTGCACCGTCTACTCTTCCCTCCCAAAATTGATGTGAGTGGGCTTTTCCAAGAATTGTGTTAGTTGCAATTACATTTTTCATTGCTAGCGCTTTTATTTAATTTCCTGAACCTCTCTGATTAGGCATTTGAATTACTTACCCCTCTGCAGAATCAGTCAGATCTCTTGTAATAAAATTTTGCCTATGTTTGTTCTGTAAGCTCCTGGGTGGCCAAAACAATGTATCTTATTTCTTTGAATACTCCTTGGAGCAAAATCATGGTATCGTGTAGAAATTATAAGAAACTTTTTAGAGCATTTGGGGAGAGTTTATTGTATTCTAGGCATTGTGTTGACAAGATGAGTCTCATTGAATCCTTACAATACCCTATGAGGTATCTATTCTTATTATTCCCTAACCACAGAAGAGACAACAGAGGCAGTGAGAGGTTAAATACAAAAAGCAAAACAAAACAAAATACCCCCCAAAAAATCAGAACTTGCCCTGATACACAGAGGCAGATGTGGTAGAACTAGATTTCAATGCTGGCTCTAAGATTACAAAGCTAGGACATCTCAAGGTGCAACTTAAATACAGTGTGTCATGCATGTCCCTAGTATGTGCAGGGCAGAAAGGAAGGAAATGCCTCTGCCTATGAAATTCTCACTAGAGTTTACGTATTAAACCTTCCATAAGTGCTGTAATAAATTCCATGGGTTAATTTTTGAACTTACATGCCCAGGCACAAATCAGAAGTTTGACACTTGCTACATGCTTTGTACATGCCAGGCTAAGTCCTTTATAGGTATTAACTCATTGGACTCCTTGTTAAAAAGATTAAAAATCACTATTATTATATTATTTATTTTACCACCGAGGCACTCGGAACACAGAGTGATTAGTTTAATTGCCTGAGGTCATACAGCAAGTAAAAGGGAGAAGAAGAGTTCAAGCCCAGGCCTTCAGTCTCCAGAAGTTTCTCTCTTAATTGTGACATGCATTTGAGAACGGCTGGAACAGTATTCTAACGTAATCGTATGCTAAACTGCAACTAGCAAGTATAGTAAAATAATAGAAGAATCTCTGTCTAAAAAAAGAGTTTGAAAGCAAGGATTAGGAAGCTCTGAATTTTGATTGAGAAACATAATACCTTTATCTTTTTCTATATAATTGAATATCAGCTGTAATTATAATCTCAGGCATTAATTGCATTCTGGTCTCTAATGCTCTGTGAAAAAAAAGTATGTTAATGTGGATGACTTTATTTCCCCACTGAAACAATGTAAAAAAAGCACTGAATGTGACTTCTTTTCCTGTAACCACACTTAAAAATGTCCAATTGGTGTATTTGTATTAAGTGATGATCATTATAATAATGAAAAACAGTTTAACCAATACTCTCTTTTTCCAAATTAAAGTCTTTTCTTTATTGGAATGTAACTCTTATTACCAAAATAGGTGTGTAGTTTTTCCCATTTGCCATTCCCTCTCACTAGATCTATCCTCTGCCCTTCTCTCTTCTGCTCTGCATCCCAGAAAACTCTGAGGCACCTTGCAGGACTGCATTCATTCCCAGGCTTCTTGCTCTCTGACATTTGCTGCATTTGGCCAAAGGAAAGAACCAAGTAATCAGGGCATAGGAAGAGAGAAGTTTGAGTATTTCTTCCTCATTCTTCTTCCCTGCCAGGCTGTGATTTGGGCAGTGCCTCTGTTCCTCTACTCAGGGCCAGACCTCTTGCTGGCCTTCCAAGCACGGGCCTTCCAAGCACGGGCCCAACTCCCGTAACACTGTTCTGTCCCCTCTTTAGGTCTAGAGCCATTAACAGCTTCCCACTGCAGGTCCCTGGTGCCTGGCCATTCCTTATGAATTAGCTCCTTTCCTCTTCCTGCCAACCCTCAAATTAACACCTTTATTAAACTCTCTTCAATTAAACACTGCAAAAATCTCATTATGTCCACCAGGATCCTGAAAGATACCATAGGCCAGATGATTCAGGAAATAAAGTTGAACTATGAACAATGATGAAACAAAGAAAGTTTTTGTTACATACCAGTAAAGCAGCACAAATTGGACCATGAATAATGTAGAGGAGATGGGTATCAGAACTGATCCAGCAGCTTGGGAAAAAAAAACAGCAAAATTGCGTTGAAGATTTTCATTTTATCTAGTTCCAATAGAAATCAGAAAGAGAGATTATCTTACTTGTCATTGTAATATAAGCTTCTTGCAACAGCATGTATACAAGCAGGGATCAGTGGAAATCCTGTAAACATCAAACAAAAAAAAAATTAACAGACAAATTTTTCTGTAGATCAAATTCCTAAAATGTATCATAAAATATGAAACTCAGAGGTACCCTGGGGGCAAAAATAACTGGTCAGTATATGTTTAATGAGTAAATATCATCTGTATAGTCAAGCAATAAATATGGTAACTATTAGATATTTATATATCCAGGGTTGTGTGTCTGTGTGTGTTTTCTTCTTATAGAAGTCATTTTTGAATCAGTGGACTTCAGGGCCTAAGTCCATAAACGTGCTGCCTAAGCCCTAAGGCTTAGAAGAATTCATATATATTTTCTGTGACATAGAATTGGCCAATATTTATTTAGTAGATAGTCAGATGTGGGAAGAAGTTGAGACTGATCAAGTGAAGAAAAAGAGAGGAAGAGAGAGATGGTTTATATCTTAGATATTTTGTATGTTTTTAGTATTCTAAATCAGATCTTTCCAACATGAAATGAAGAAATGTTTTATAAAGGTAACCTATACTAAATATACTGAATATACTAAAGAGTGTGTGTGTGTGTACACACACACCTTTATATATCTGTATCTATTGTCTGACTGAATAGGTAAGTAGATTGATATATGATAGATAAATTTAATCTCAGTTATATTTCTGGAAACTAGCCCAATTGAATTCATTTTCAGCATTTTATATTTTGAATTATTCGAGTTGTTTTTAAAAATATGCTAGAGATACAAATCAAGAAACAGACTCTTAATTACAGAGAACAAACTGACCAGAGAGGCAGTGGGTGGGAGGATGGGTGAAATAGATGAGGGGGATTAAGGAGTGGAGTTGCCGTGATGAGCCCAGGGTGCTGTATGGAAGTGCTGAATTACTATACTGTACACCTGAAACTAATATAATCCTGTATATTAACTAACCGGAATTAAAATTAAAACCGAAAAGACAGAACAAAAAGAAAAGAAAACATGCTAGGAGTGTATCCTTATTTGCTTTGTGAATAATACCATGTCAGGAGATTGTGTGGAAAAATGGATCTTTTGTGTGCCTTTATTCAATTACTGGTCCCTCTATTCTTAAGATAAAATGGTATTTTTTTAAAAACAAACTTTTTTTGAGTGGAATTTCAAAGCTGGCTAAGCCCAATGCCTTCATTTTGCGCAAAGGAGAAAAGAGATTTGAGCAATATGAAGACTAGATCCCTAATTCATGATTCTAATTCTATCGTGTTAGCCACTGGATATTTAGCCAAGATACACACTGGAATATTAAACAGAAAAAACCCCAACAACATTGTGTTATTGACCTGTGACTACTGAAAACAATGAGTCAGTGGTTCTTTGTTTAAATATTTCAATTTACAGCAATAAGCAAAGGTTAATCACCTGATGTTGTTTAAGAATGATTAATATAAGTATATTTTTATTACCAAGGAGCTCTGCATCCTCTAAGAGCTTTCTTAAATGGTGAGTCAGCAGACACGCATAATGGCACTTACCCCAGCCAAGAAAATAATACCATATCAAGTGTTGCTTCTCTGCAAACACAGCCACCACAATGAGTGTGTGTAGGTAAATGCCTTCACAAAGCATCCAAAAATAGTTACAGCCCATCAGGTAAAGGTGAATGAACTGAGACACTTTACAACTAACCTGTGAGAAAAAAAAGAAAGCCATCAATATTTAGTTGTTTATGAATTCACATGTAAAGCAATAGTCTAGTTTAGATCAGTTATAAGGAAACATGGAATGTTCTCTCCTCTACACAAAATCTTATATACTAATGATCAGATTTGTAAAATGCGTCTTCATCCTGATCTGATGGTGCCTCTAAAGTTTTTAACCACTGACTCTAAATATTTATAATGGTATACCTCCCAGGAAATATGTAGATTCTAAATTTATTACAGTTAGTGGATGCGTATTTTCCAAATACATTTTTTTTTCATGAAAAGTGGCCAATAATTGAAAGTCTTGCATACTACTGCTACCAATGCAATTACTTAGTAAATAATAATCTAATGGGCCCATATTTTATATTATTCAAATAAGAGGTTGAGGATTTTATGTAAGTAAAAAGAAGACAAAGTTATGTTTTCCTTCCTCTTTTCCTGAGATCTCCACTTTCTCTTCTCTATTCTTAAAGAGATCAGAAGAGGAAGGTTGATGTAAACATGAAGGGTAAAGTAAACTTGAAGGAGTAAGAGATATATTTTGCTCCCTTAGAAAGGAGAATAAATTTAAAATTCTCTCAGAAATATATGGACAACTACTCCCAACAGCTCCCAATTTCTAGTCTGGTCAATAAATATTTAGTGACTATTATCATTATTTTTGAAATAGGTATTTTTTTCACTAAAAAGAAAACTGGAAGGGAGGTACACTACAAAATAAATATTGAGTTCTCATAGAACAGTAATCATGACATGTGCATATTAGTTAGCTTAAAATATTTTTAATGTGTTATTTTATTTAATCTTTAATTCTGTGTGGCATAATTTATCACTAGTCACATATTTTACAGATAGAAAACTGAGTACTGGAGAAGTTAAGTGATTTGCTAATATTCATACAATATCAATCAAAGCTATACCCTGAACACAAGTCTTGTAATTCCAATTTTGTTTTCATGATTATACACATTGCCTTCTGCCCATAGGACATTTATAAAACCTATTCTTCCATTAAATACATTGGCAGAATGCATAACATTAAACTTGTCAAACATCATGTTAAATTAACAAAGACTTCTCAAGGGTAAAAATGAGTTATTCAACTATATCATAAAGAAATAACAGACTTCAGCTTCAAATTTTTATCTGTTCTAGTTTTTAGACATGCATATCTAATTGGGCTTCTTACTCCTGATTTCACTTAAAAAATTTATCTATAAGCCAATACGATAAAAAGAACTTAAAACATGCTTCAGAAAAGTATTTTTATGAAGGGCATTGCTGATATAAACAAATTTTCCAAGAATAAATTAAAAATATATTACAGCTTGCAATTTGTACATTAAATACAATATCCTTATATATAAATGTTAGCTTTAGAATCTCTTGCTCTGCAGCTTCATGACAAAACTTCTAATCTCTTTGGTCTAGAGAAAGTCACTCTAAAGTGGTAGGTCATTGGCTAGTTTTTTTTTTTTTTTATGTTGCTAATTCTATCCCAGTGTGTTTCCTCACCCAGTGACATTAGAATGGAACATACACAAGATTAAGCAATCCGGATACACATGTGCAAACAATGCAGGGAATTTTAGGATTTTGGAAATTACCCTAAAACACACATAAAACACACAGGAGAGTATTGTTTATTGACCCACTGAGTGAAAATTCCTTCCCTTCCGTGATTTCAGTAACCAGATAACTTCATCTTTAAAAAGCCACTTTATGTACACCATATATATAAATATATATATATACATACACTTCTCCACAAATCCATATCCAAAACTGTAGTATGGATACTATAAACATTATGAAAGCAGGTAATTTTAAATACTTGAAAATATGTTTATTTATCCAGATACTTTAAATATAGCTCACATATGCATATAGTTTGCATAAAATATATACATTATGTAAGTAAATTTTAGTTTATTTTTTGAAATATGGCTGTTATATTATGACGGTCTCTGTGCTCATTTTTACCTGTCTTTTGATACTCATCCTAAAAATTGTGCTATAAGAAACAGACCTCAAAATACAGAGGACAAACTATGTATGGTTACTAGGGATGGAGGGTAGGGGAGTGGGAGATGGGCAAATTGGGTTAAGGGGAGTGGGACATACAGGCTTCCAGTTTACGGAGTGAGTAAGTCATGGGAATGAAAGGT
Source organism: Ailuropoda melanoleuca (assembly GCF_002007445.2). Taxonomy (NCBI): domain Eukaryota; kingdom Metazoa; phylum Chordata; class Mammalia; order Carnivora; family Ursidae; genus Ailuropoda; species Ailuropoda melanoleuca. The sequence goes on from NC_048219.1 coordinate 153,823,573, forward strand.
GCAGCATAGAAAATAAAGTCAGTGGTATTGTAATAGTGATGTACGGTAGGTGAGCATAGCATGTGGAGCTGTTGAACCACTATGTTGCACACCTGAAACTAATGTAACATTGTGTGTCAACTATACTTCAGTAAAAAAAATTTGAAAGAAAAACAAATTGTGCTTCCGAAGGAATTATAAGGAAACAATTTATAAATATTTGCTGAGATACTGAGGAGTTGGTAGAGTCCTTTAAAAGTTTCATGTTAAGAAACTTTAACATTACACAGGGGGTGTACAATTCATTTTCCCCTGGTTTTATTAACTATTTAAAGTCACCTGATCCCAAACATATAATTTAATTAAAAATTTTCTACTTTCACGCCTTGTGTTTTCTAACTACGTCTGTAGTTAGTTGCTTTGATTGATTTTTTTAAATTCAATTGAGTAAATGTTACATGGTCATAAACCCTTATGTCCCACCAGCAGGAAGACTCTAGCCATAAAATGAGGTGAAGATATGTGTAACATATATAAATAATTGAAGCAAAGAAATGTATTCCTCCTTTTGATATTCAACCTTTATAACTTGGGAAAGATTGAGATGTATTTACCTTTACAGATTGAAATATGGATACATATGCTCTCTAGATGCCAGACCTTAAAATATATATATATATATATATATATATATGTACTTATACGCATTTACATATATCAGGACCCCCCGACCCCCTACCCTCCACCACCACCTTTCACATTTCTTTCCCTCTAACCTCTTGAACCTAAGGGCACAACCTCATTTTACTTACAGGATTTGTGGCCACTAAGGCCTGGTTGTTGGCCACTGCAGTGAGATGAATGATTGTTACAATAGAGTTACAAACGAAAGAGAAAAATAGATTTTTGTGCAAGGTAATCCTTTGGCAACTTAGGCTCCTAAAAGGCAAGAGAAACCAAATATTTTATTTTTATTAATAATCATTCGAATACATTCACAATTCATAGTAGCTGCTCCAAATCTGGAAGAATTATTTTTTTCTCCCCAAGACTGACTCATGATAAAATCTTAATTAGGGAAAACCTATAATTCTTTAAAAGAGAGATGAATGAGTTGCTTCAGTACAGGTAGACATTCATAGGTATAGAAATTTGCCCATACAAGACTTCTACATAGATTTCTTCTGTGAATCTCTCAATATGATTAATATTTTAATCTATTCCAAAAATGTAGAAACTGAGATTCAGTGAAGTTAATTGATCAAAAAACTATGCAGCTAATTAATTTGAAAACTTTGGATTTGCCTGTCAGAATCTTACACAGATAATGCTCTTTTCATTATACCACATAGGTTGTTCTGTTTATATAGCCTGTTTATGATTGTTTATGGTTGTTCTATTTATAGAGCCTCTGTGTGTTGATAGCAATTATGCAGACCAACCATGAGAAAGATAACATTGTATTCAGAATAGATAAATTGATAAAAATATAGACTTAGCAGCCACTGATGTTTGTTCAGCTTTACTGATTTTTTTTTTCTAATTGGCCCGGCCATATGTAAGATATAAAACTATTAGCACCTTTGACTGGAGCTTCTCCTACATAAAACAAAATTAAAAGAACTGGCTATTTGGAATTCATATAGAAATAGGAAAAGTCATTATTAATGACAAGTAATGCCATTCCTCGGATTGTATCCACATCTACCCTACCAGATTATCCACATATTACTGCCCTACCAATGTTCAAAGACCAACTCAAGATCTATCTCTTTCATGAAGCATTTATTTGAACGCTTATGTGTAAAGTTTTAAACTAATAGAAAAGAATCCATTTGAAACTGAATACTAATATCAAAACAAAACACATATATAGGAAGGCAGGAATGATTTCGTTACGAACTTAAAAGTTCATTTTGTATTTTTGCAAAATTATGCAATTAATATGGTCAACCTAGATAATCCACCCTATTTAACACAGACTAATGACTTCTACTTTGGAAACTTCAAGATTTTAACTTAATTTTATCACTGTGTCTCCTTATTCTAAATAACCTGTGTGGCCAGGATATTATAGTTAGGCTGGAATGCCAAGGTTTTCTATTTTTAAAAATGCCAAGTTTAATCTATATTATCTCTGAAACTTCTTCCAGCTATAGATCTGTGGTTTTATATATAGCTTTAGTATTTTAAAGGGTCAGAAGTGAATTCAATACAAACCGTATTTACTGATTTTCAATACATGCCTTCCACAGAAATGGGTGCTGTAAGGGAAACTATGAAAGACTTCATGAATGAGATGGCTCTTGGATCAGTCACTGAGCATAAGATAGTCATATACGACAAGTATGTGAAGTGCAGCTGGAGTCCTTCAAAATAGAAATATCTCTGAGTGCTGCTAGTATTTTTGTATTAGAGAGTCTTTGATTTGACTTTGCAGTGTATGAGAGCAGTGAGAGGCAGGCAGGGATCAGAGTATAGATGATATTCTGTAGAAAAGAAGAATCTTTGAAAGTTTTTTAACAGAGAAGTGGCGTGACTGCTGTTACTATTTAAGTAAAGTCAACTTCGATACAAAATGGCTTTGTTTTGATAAAATACCGCAGCAGTGAGGAGTGTTTTGTGTTCACTGTGAGTGAAGAAAATTAGTGAGTGTGAGAAGAGGTCTAGTCAAGAATAATCTTTTCAGACCATTTGTATCATGAATGGTTTATTTGGTTTTTTTTTGGGGGGGGCGGGGTAATTGATCACTCTTCCATGATGAACATTATGAACACATAAAATTTGTCCACATTGTCTTATTTTAAAATGCCTTCCTTGAACTTATCTTCTGTCTATAGAGTGTCAACTCTTGTTTAGGAAAAAACTGCCTACCCATGCAAATACACAATTTTTTTTTTCATAACACAATTTGAATAACTCAGATACCATCGTGGGAAAAATAAAATAAAAAATGTTTTCCTTAGCTGGGCTATTTTCCCCTTTTCTGCTGAATGCACTTATATTTAGGTCCATTGGTTAAGACATATATAAACAACAAAATTTCATAGTTTTCAAATTATGACCAAAATACTGGGAGGGTTTGCTTAGACAGTAATTAATAAATGTTTGTAAAGAGTAAATTGGAACGAAGGAAAAACAAACACTAAAGAAGGCTTTTAAAAATAGCAATTCATGATAGAAGAGCCAAAAGATGAACTAAAGAACATAAAATGAATAGCATTTATATTGACTGTTAGTGTTTGTAATATTCACATGTGCAAAGATTAAAAATAAGTAAAATGAAATGCTAACTGCAGTTAGTTGAAAACAATTTCAGTTTTCTTTGTGTACTCTTAAACTTCCTTTTCTCCTCTATGATAGTGTGTATTTCTGCTCCTCTCAGAATTCCCGCTTTTCTGATGACTCTGCTCCCACCTCAATCTAGTTTGAAAGTTAAGGACTTAAAAATGAGCTGCTGGTATCTACTCTCCTCTAAAGATGTAGTTATCGAGAGTCCATTAACCAAAAAAAAAAAAAAAAATATTCTTACTCTGTGATAAATGGATATACCACATCTTCCCCTTGGAGAGCCAAAATATGCCATATAATGGGCAAAATTTTGAAATAATAAAATGAAATCCTATTACAAAGAAAACATTTAATATAAAAACAAAAAAAATACTTAAGAAGATGCATGAAGTCATTTCAAAACAGAGATATAAAGCTTATTTTGAGTGTTACAAAATTATCTAAATAATATGGTCAACATAGATAATCCACCCTATATAATTCAAACCAAATACTTCTGCTTAGGAAACCCTGATATTCAGTTTAGCTGTTCATATTGTCGTGTGGAACTGAACCATTGCAAAATAAATTCACTTTTTGTTGTGTAAATCTGTCCAATTATCTATAATATTAGCCTATGGCTATTGTTTTAGTTTCTTCCATTTCTTCCTCCAGGTTTTGTGCAACTTAAATGCAGACAGATGCTATCTGACATATGTTTTCTATCAATCTCTAACGGTAAAAATGCTCAAATTTTTCTAGTGATGCATATTGTTTTTCTCTAAACATATTCATTAACACATGTAAGTTCATCAGTACGAATAAAATCAATTGATAGATGAAAACCAAAATATGTACCTGGTAAACACATTGGCTTGTTTAAATAAAACCCTGAAGGTATCCAGGTATTTTTTCAAATGTTAACCTGAAACCAATTTCACCTACTCTAAGCTTTAAAATGTCCTTATCTTACTCAAAATATTAAAACAATTATTTCATACACTTGGAGAAGGTTTTACAAAAAACTCTGCTTTCTTTATAAGTTATAATATCCCTTCCTATCTGAGCTTAACCACAGAATAGAGAATGTGGTTTGTGGGTTTGGATTGTTTCCATTTCATATTTTTACATATAATTATTTTAGAATACTATTTCAATATGCAATTTGAAAAGCAGAGTGATAGAGGCAGTTAATGTAAGCGTGTCAGCAATCCATTATTCTTCATGTGTAAGGTGCCTAAGACTTTCAGTTCTCTGTTGGAACAATTGGGAGTAGGTGGCATCCAGTCCTTACACATACTTCAAAGTGGGTTTTGAAACCTGGCCTGACAGTGAATCTGGACTATGTTACCTCCTGACACTATGACTTTGGGCAAGTTATTTTAAAACTGTAATCCTTAGTTTCTGCATCTGTAAAATAAGGATAACAATGGTACTTCACAGGATTGGCTGTAAGGTGAAATGAGATTAATCTTGTCTAGTGTTTAGGATAATACCTCACCCATGTTAGGTTAGCTATTACTTTTTTGGCATAGTTATCATACGGCTGATTTTAATCAAGTTCTCTAAGGATTTTCTCTCACAAGTAATAAAATAGCATCAAGGTTCACCTTAGTAATCTAAAACTGACCATATTTTAAGTAATACAATGAAACAGTGAATTGCCATCTTTTTGTTACAAAGCAAAAAAATTTAGCATTGGAAAGACAATTTCCTATGGTGCAGAGCAATAAACCAAGCAAACTGAATTATCTCCCAAGGAATTTCATCCTTTCCAGGGTTGTCTCCAAATTACCACTTTCATTATCATACAGGCCTCAAATATTAAAGATTTATTTATTTATTTATTTATTTATTTGAGAGAGAAAGTGCATGCATGCGTGCCTGTGGGAGGAGGGGCAGAGAGAGAGGAAGAGAGAACATCTCAAGCAGACTCCCCACTGAGCACGGAGCCCAGCGCAGGGCTCAGTCTCACCACCCTGAGATCATGCCTTGAGCCGAAATCCAGAGTAGGACACTTAACTTACTGTGCCACCCAGGTGCCCCGTTCAGACCCCAAGCATTATGTTGCTCCGAAGTCTGCCACAACATGAACAAAATACTTGCCTTTGTTTCCCACATGGTTTTGACCTGAGGTAAAAATTTCCAAACTACTTTCACTCAATACTAATCCTGAGCAAAACTAGTAACTAAAAGAGGAAATACAAGCAATATAAGAACTGCCCAGCCTACAAAGTACTGTTTTTTTATGCTAGTGTATCTAATTTAATTTCCTAAGGCTTAGCTCTTTTCCCAAGAAAACACCAACCATATATCTGGGAGGAAAGCTCATGCCAATTGGAACACTGCCAGAAAAGCAGGCCGAAGGCAGTAAGTATATTAAAAGGAAAAGCAGTGCGGCTATCTTTTGTCTACTGAAGGGAATATAACTTCTATCAATAGCTCTTTTTGGAGGCTTCTGGTGATCCATCTGGTCAGATTAGAAAGAGTGCGAGAGTGTTTCAGCCAAGGTGATCAATGAACGTCCTTCTGAAGGGAAATGGTTGCTCTTGCTCCATCATGTTACCTTCTCCCTTGCCCACCTGTCAGGGCTCCTTATTTAAGATAACATGTGAGTATGGGCTGCATAAGGAACAGATGGGCACCTTTTGTGTGGCCAAATGGTTTTCTTTCATGTGTGAGCCGCCCCATGCAAGAGCGCTTCCTGGTCTTCTAATGGGCAGGAAACCAAGAGAAAATATAGGCTTTCTGCATGCCTGTGATTCTTAACACTCCCCAAAAGTTTAGAGATAAAATTCATAATAGTAGCTGCCACCATTTATTGAGCATTTAGAAAGTCCCGGACACAGAGATAAGTACTTCACATTCATTATGTGATAATATAACCCCTTGAAGTGTCATTATCTTTAATAAAATGGAAGCAAGTTGCTCCAGATCACAATCCTATTAAGTGATCTGTTGAATTTGAATGTTGAATTTTTAGAAAACATAAGGCTTTTGTTTAATATTCATTTAATCACATAACTATTTATTGATGCATAAGTAATATATTGTGCACTATTTCTAGATTTTGAGGAAACACTTCTGAATAATATAGATGTCATTCAAGTGACAGTAGAGGGTAAATACATAAATTACATCACATAATTCCTGATAGTGTTATATGCTTTTTAGAGATTAAAATAGAATTAAGAAATAGATAAAGACTGTGGCCAGAGTGAGGGGAGACCCAAGATAGAACTGCAACAGAAGATAGGGGAGAAAAGCATTCCAAGCAGATTAAGAAGTTACTCTACGTCAAAGTTTCCAAAAAAAAAAAAAAAAAAATTNAATTAAGCTTAGAGTTTTTACAGGGAACAAAGAACAACATGAATAAAGGCATAAGACAAGACTCCACATTGTTTTTTTTCCTATTCTATGATGAAGAAAATTAAAGAGCATAATTTACTAAGATACATTTGATTCTGAAGCTCATACTCATTTGTGTTACATTGTAATGTTCTATTAGCAAATGTTAGCAGCATACTATCCAGTTACTTCCAGTTTTTGTTTTTCCTAACTACTAAAAAATGCTACACTTTGGAGGTTTACTGTGGCTTTCTCCTAATATATAGTCATATCTGTGGGTACAGTCTAGCAAAATAAAATATGCCCACAAGAGTGGAAAACCAAATTGCTAATATATTATGACTTTGAGGAGGGAAATGTTACATTATTTATGTTCTCTATTTCAAATCATGAAGTTTTAATCCATTCAAATGACCATAGTTTTAACCTCAAGCAATGGATCATTTGTTTTCTTAAAATGATTTGTCATTCTATTCCCATGAAAATTTTTATGCTTAAATAGCACTTATGTTTCAACCTGCTCAAGAAAAATAGATTACACTTTAAAGAAGTTGCATATTCATCAAAAATATTAACAGAAATGTGTGATCTTTAACATTCACTTATAGCTTTAAATAATAAATTTGTTGTTTAAAGTAAGTCCAAAATCTTTAATTCAGTTATTTACTTTATATTTCCATACCTGGGACACTTCACCATAGACCAGTAATAGCAATTTTATTATAGTGGAACTGGTTTTTGTTAGAATAAACCCATTAGTTCTTGCACTACTCTCTCCTTATTCAAATCTGATACCCTAATGTGGAAATACAATGCTTTTATTATATAATTACAGTGAGCATATTTAAAAAGCTTTCCAACCAAGACTCACATTACTGAATAGGAATATTTTCAGTTCTCACCATGTGTAGTTTGAGGGGGATGGATTTTTCAGCACATTGATCAAGATTTGTTAATTTGGAAATAGATGATGACCTCATAAAATATTACATGAAAAATTATGGTCATTTAACCAATATTCAGTGTTAAGATGAAGGAAGCCTAGGATGCATAAAGCAGAATAAAATATGTCTTAGAATCATACTGCCTAACAAACTTACAATGAGTGAAATGCACCAAATAATTGAGAAAGCCAGGATGATCCTGGGTAGGAACTAAGAGCTATGTTATTCAGGGACCACTTGACAACTCTTTCTGAACTCAGTCATTGTCAAACCTCTGATGGGGCCAATTTGCCAGGTTTTAAAGAACTTAAGTAAGTGAAAGTTCCAATTTGCCAAAAGAAAAACATCAGGATATGATTTGTGGAGTAAGACTTTTTGTTCTCCATGTTCCTATGTAGGATTTCTTTAAATAGTTAGCTTTGTTTAAAATTGATTTGAAGATTGAATCATGTACAGTTTTCAGGAGAAAAGTCATAGCTTAAAGAAGAAAACCATACTTTGTTCCAGTCAAGAATTATATGAAGAAACCGGAATTGAGATAAGTGTTCACGATATTGATTGAATATATTCAGATACGATCTAAGAAAAAAGGTGAGCTTTGGATCATTTGTTCTGAAAAGCAGAAATGTAAGTATTAAAGGATTATTTTATTAAGGAAGTTTAGGCTATCAACTGGATAGATTTTTGCTGAATTTTATTTAGGACTTTATCTCAACTACCTAGAAATGATATCATTGTCTATATAGTTGCAAATGTGCAACTTGGCTTTGAAATTACTTGGAATCAGTGTCTGAAACGTCAGCAAAATTAAGATGTCAAAAAATAAAAAGCACCATTTTTTTCCCCATACAAGTCAGATGTTATACGTGCTCTTTTATGTGCTGGAAGATGGAGCCCTTTATCTGGGTTGAAAGTAAGAGCAAGATTTGCTATGCTCTCAAATTTTAAACAGTAATTAAAATATAATTTATAATTAATTCTGGTAAAGTTTATTTATTTTTTTTATCTAAAGGGTTGTGCTTTGTTTTTCTAAGGATCATTATGAGTAAGAGTCATTGCCTCTCAGGGCTTGGCAAATCCCAAAGCTCTGTCTCTCTGTTCCCCTCCCTCCAGTTCCCTTTCTTTTTATCTCCCACTCTGACTCTTCCCTTTAATTAGCTCTAATATAAAACTGAAGTATATCTGGTAAATAGTGTTTTGAGTTCTCTGTTTCTAATTTAAAGCATGGATGAGTAGGAGACTTTTTCTTTTCTCTCTCTAAATAAAAATAACAAACAGCGCCCTAAATCAACTTTTTTGTTTGGTTCTCCATTTTTATTAGGATGGGTCAGTAACCCTGAATTAACAGACAAACAAAAAATGTTACCTCTACCCAAAACTAATCAAGAATGACTGCAGTATGGGGAACTGAGTAAGAAAGCAGACAAGAGATATCGGTAGCTTTTCAATACACAATGATTTTATGTGAAATATCATCTCCTACAGGATGTTTCTAGGTTGCTGGGAAGAAAGCTAAAATTTCTAGTGCTCTTGACTATTTGAACATGGTTCATTAACCATTCAATTCAGTATTTTCTGAGGTGGTCTTGGTCCTCCTTCAATCTAGCTACAGAGTATTCTATATTGTTTGACAGATTCTCCTGCTGATTAGAATTTTAAGGAGTCTTGCTCTAATAACTTTCTTGGTTGATGGAGACAACAAAGGCCAGACAAACTCAAGGGACTTGTCCAAGGCCATAAATAAGTCATGAGAAAGTCAGTCTTAGAAATAAGCTTCCAAGGCACTTCATGTCTTTCATTCCTCAAAAATGTATTAAGTGCCTACTATGAGCAAGGCCTTGTACTAAGCCCCGGAATGTGTTTATTTTTTTTTTTATTTTTTTATTTTTTTTTTAAAGATTTTATTTATTTATTTGACAGAGAGAGAGAGACAGCCAGCAGGAGAGGGAACACAAGCAGGGGGAGTGGGAGAGGAAGAAGCAGGCTCCCAGAAGAGAAGCCTGATGTGGGGCTCGATCCCAGAACGCTGGGATCACGCCCTGAGCCGAAGGCAGACGCTTAACGACTGCGCCACCCAGGCCCCCCTCGGAATGTGTTTAAAAAAAAAAAAAAAAAAAAAGCAGAAATGATTTGTACTCTCACAGAACTTAACTTTGTGATATTCTTCCCATTACTTCCTGTTCAGTGGATAGTTGTTTTCAGTAAATAGTTGGCTTTTACTTGTTTTGGTAGATAGTTTTGAGGACTATAGAGAAGTGTCTTAAAATCAAAGGCTATAAGTTCTTTAATATAGTTTAAAGTACTGAGTAAGCTATATGGTGCCTTGTAGGCATAAATGGTTTTGTTATTTTTGACTAATTTATTTAACCATAATTTTTTCTGATATAATTATACTAATTTATTTATAAAATTTTTCATTCACTGTTTACTTATTTTTCTACATGAACATTATAACAATTTCTTTATAAATGTGATACATATAAGACTAAAAATTGTGTTCTTTATTTTGTTTTTAAAAAAGTGCCCACTGGTAGAGTATGCCTATCAGGGCTAAATGTTTATATAAAAATATTTTAATGGACTAATAAGAAAGAGTGATAACTATGCCAATAATAGACAATGTTTCCAAATTAGACACTCCACTTAGCACTGAATATACACTGTTAGTCCTTATGCTAAATCTGTGATATAGATACCAATAGAATAAGATGTGAAATTGAGGATTACAGAAATGAAAGAACTTGCCACACAACAGGTGAATGACAAAGGTAGTATCTGAGACCAAAGGTGCCTGTCTAGAGAACATACTCTTAAGTACTCTCTGTGAGTCAGGATGTCTAGACATATAAAAAAGTATTTCAAATGCTATACCTGGGTCTTAACTTGAAGAGGGTTTTTCATGTTTTATGTAAAGCCTGAGAATGTATAATAAAAAATTAATTTGTAGTTTTACTTCTTTCTGTTCAAGTGCTCCATTTTTAAAAGACAATTAAAGTCAAATAAAATTACTAAACCAAGCAGAAAGAACACAGATTGGGAGGAAGTGTGGATAACTTAGTTAACTATTTAGAACATAAAGAAAATTAGGTGTTGGGCTAGGTAATGTCTTCATTGGTGTGGTTTACAATTTTTAGCTGTTGAAATTTTACCCATCATTTAACACTTATTTCAGTGAGATTATCACTTTAGGAATCTTCTGATTCTATGAGTCAGAATGAGTCTTTCCTTCCTCTGTCTTCCCGTAGCTCTTTGTACCTTAACAGTAGCTTTTCTCCCCCCACTTTGTATTAACTATTAGATAGGGGTAATGTTAGATGACGATATAGTGAGTGCAGTCTCTGTGCCTACATGATGGATACAGTCCAATGACACAAGTAGTACCTCTTTCTTACCATTTATTGAGAGGTTGCTACATGCCAGGTACCATGTAAGTCTTCTTTGCCTTTTAAACAACATTATGACTCATTATAAGGAAACCAAGGCTTATTGAAAAGCAGAATCAAGCTAAATCCATACTATTAGTAAGTGGTGATGGCAAGATTTGAATATATTCCACATTTTTAATTACTGTAGGACACTATCCACTAACGTTCCTCATGGTGAATCACCATTAATGATTTTTTTAAGTTCACCAGAGAACGAACAGTTAATTGTACTTTCTGCAAAAAGTATAACCAATGTATTATTAATTGAAAGCCTTAATTTTTCTTTAATGTAGAGGCCAAATTTCATATATTGGCAAGACACTCATTTGCTTTAACAAGGTTTTGCCTATGTAGCATGCTAGATATCATTTATAAAAGCATAGGGATTTTAGCAAATAGTAGTAACATACAATAATCTCGATTAAAAAAACTTGCTTTCTTTCTGAAAAAAAATAAGGCCTATTTATATTGAAATATGAGGGCAATACTTGGGGCAACAAGAAATTTCTAGCTTCTCTTTTAAAATGAGGTATGTGGGGGGCCTGGGTGGCTCAGTCAGTCAAGCACCCGACTGGGTGTTAAACTCTGGTCATGATCTTGGGGTTGTGGAATGGAGCACAGTGGAGGGCTCTGCGCTCAGCATGATGTCTGCTTGATATTCTTTCCCCCAACCCCTCCCTCCACCTCCACTCTGCCCCTCACCCTGCTCACACTCTCTCTCTAAAATAAATAAAAATCTTTTTAAAAAATTAAAAATAATAAAATAAAATGAGGTATGAGTCTATAGATTGAAGTACTTAGCATAATATACATAATTCCAATTTTAAAAAAATGTTTTTTCATAGAGAAAATAGATTCTGAAGTTTTAAATTTTAAGACTTCAAGTAAAAACTAAAATTACTTGTGAGTATTGATTGAATAGTGTTTGCATTTTTATTTTTTTTTATTTTTTATTTTTTTAAATTTTTTTTAAATTTTTTATTTATTTATTTGACAGAGATAGAGACAGCCAGCAAGAGAGGGGACACAAGCAGGGGGAGTGGGAGAGGAAGAAGCAGGCTCATAGCGGAGGAGCCTGTTGTGGGGCTCGATCCCATAACGCCGGGATCACGCCCTGAGCCGAAGGCAGACGCTTAACCACTGTGCCACCCAGGCGCCCCTAGTGTTTGCATTTTTAAACAGAACATACCTAAATACAGATATAAAAATACTGATCCAGATTTTCTTGAAATTCCTAATCAATAATAAAGTTTTCCTGTGTAGATTGTTCTTAGCCTGCAAAATACTTTCACAAATGTTAACTTCCCTGATATTGAAATTATGTATTTTGATTTTAAAAATGTTAATTCTTTTATTCTAATCCTCTTTACTAAATTACTGCTCCTTCATAGATTTGGGTTTGGAAGTAGCATTACAGATCATTAGGACTAGCTATGAACTAACCCAGTATGGGAATCCCCCATTTCAAAATTCCTGATAAATTGACGTCTGATTTCTGTTTGAGTGACAGGAAAGTCGATTGGTCAATTGGTGGTTCATTCTGTTTTGTTTAGCTGTCAGAATTTTCTAGATTTTTTTAATTGAGCCAAATTTTCTTATGTTATTATATAAACTCTATTTCCAGTTATAGTCATTTGGATTCTTGAAGTCATCTATTGTACCCCTATATTTTGTCTTTCTCTGGCTTAATATTTTTGGTACCTTGACTTCCTGACCAGTGGACATTATTTTCTTCAATTGCTTCACTGTCATGATAAGCCAAATTTTCTGACATCCTCTTTTTCTCTTACAAAGTCAATCCATAGTGGACAGGGTAAGAGACTGGTCTGATGAGAGATTTGGAATTGGATACTTTGCATTTACTGGTATATTCTAGCTTGTAGCATGGTTTTCACTAGACAGTCCCACTATTGCCTCATTAGTTCACAACAAGCATTTGCCAGTTAAATCACAGACTCTTCACGAAGAAGCTTTGTTAATTTTACATTTGACTTTATGGAATTAGTGGAGGACTTTATTTACATCCTTGCTAAATTCAAACTTGTTTGAGACCATAGGACTTGGTATACTAGGGGACTATTGTTCTCTTTTTGATTACTGATTTTGGCGTGCAATGTAACTGCTATGCTTCTTAACTTCATGTTATTCAGATATTTAATGTGCTTGTACATTTTGGCTTATTACATGGAAAATAAAAAGAGATTATTTAATCTAAAGGGTTTCAATTGTATTAATCTACAGAGATAGGTGATCTAAATGGTAATTAAAAATTCACTCCACATCCACTGTAACTAGTTGCAGTTTTAGAAATGCTACAATAAGGAATTCAGGAAGATTTCACTGAGGAGCTGATCCTACAGTTTAGATCTGAAAGTTGAATACATTGAAGCAGGCTGGGGGTTGGGAGGATAGGCAAGATAGTCAATTATAGGATACATTAGTGATTTTGATTTTATATAAATTACAGTAGAAAGTTTAAGATTTTTAAAGTAAAGGGTGATAAAATCATACTTGTATTTGATCTAAAGCTGTGAAAATATTCTGGCTGCATTGTTTAGACTTGAATGAAGGTGATGAAGGGGGACTTACTGAGGCTAGGTAACACAAGGGTGGGGGTGGTGACAGCAGAGGTGAAACTGCATAGATTGGAGGGCTGTTGCAAGGCTAAATCCACAGAGCATGAGGAAGAAAGTCAGGGAAGAAAATTGAGACGATGCCACAGATTGGTCCTAATTCAACTAGCTAGCTGGTGGTAGTATTCTCAAAGATGGGTCACTCTGGAAGAAAAACTGCTTTGGCTTAGGAGGAAGTACATAGTATGAATTTGTTTCAAACATGTTTATTTTGAGATGTTTTTTAAAATGATGTATTTCAAGAGCCATAAAAAGTTATATACCCTTTGACCAAGAAATCCCAAGTCTCTGGGAATGTAGCCTAAAAAAATAGTGCAAACTATGGGAAAAGTTATGTCTGAAAATGTCCATTGCAGTGTTTTTTATTAATAGGAAAATTTGGAAGTAATGTTAGTGCTGAGGAATAATTTAATAAACCTTTGTCAACTTACTAAATGGAATATTATTTAGCAAATTAAATGACTAAATAATAAACTAAAGAGTTTTCAAAACTCTTTAAGGACGTGGAAAGAATTATATAACACTAAATTATAAAATAGTTAACATGCTTTGTACATAACAAAGCAGTAAAAACAAATGAATATGAAATAAACTGCAAAAATATAAGAAATTGTTCAATAGGATAGTAAAGTTACAGGTATCCAATAGGATCGTAAAATTACAGGTGTATACATTTCTTTTCTTTATTTAAGTAATGTGCTTAAATTGTTTTTGATTTTTAAAAAATATTACAAATTTAAGTGCAAGTTTTGTTTCTCCAGGTTATAGTTTGTTTTTAATTAAGGAGTGAATTCTTTTTCCTGAGGTTAGAAATAGTTAAAACTTATAACTTTTCCCCAAGATTTATGAAATAGTACTAAAGAACTCTTATTATTTCTATTTTATGCCTTTAGGATAAAGGCTGATCTTTGTATTCAGCCATAGTTGTAAGAATTTTCATGTTAAAAAAAAAAGAAACTTCGCTAACATTAGTTATATTTAAATCCATTCTCTCAGTGCGTTTGTATGGTATGGTGTGGTGCAGTAGACATATAATTTTCATGAACTAAAAATCTGAGTTCTAGGAGTACTGCATAAATTTAATGGCATTTAATTGCATTATTTAGTTTTAAGAGCCAAGAGAGTCATATTTTCAAATTTAGATAGTTTGTATTTTTAAATTGTAACAATTCTGTCTTCACGAATAAGAAATGAACTGTATCTTTGTGAAACTGTTAGTCATTTTATTATACTAAATGAGAATTTGAAATTTTAATTTCATTTTGTGTTTTTAAAGTCACTAAATATTACCTAATTTTCATTTCCCTATTTTACAGTAAGTTTGTTAGCATCAGCAACATTGCTTCACTTTGTCAATTAGCATAAATTATAGATTACTATGGACCAGAGGACTTTATTTAAAAATTATCACTTTGGGTGCCTGGGTGGCTCAGTCGGTTAAGCATCTGCCTTCAGATCAGGTCATGACCCCAGAGTCCTGCAGGCTCCCTGCTCAGCAGAGAGGCTGCTTCTCCTGCTCCCTCTGCCCCTCCCCCTGCTCATGCTCTCTCTTTCTCTTGCTCTCTCTCTCAAATAAATAATTGAAATCTTTAAAAAAATTAAAAATAAATTAAAAATAAATAAAAATTATTACTTTGGAAAATGGTTTATTTTCTATTTTTTAGAAAAGACATTTTTTATCTATTATATAATCCTAATAAAGTTTTCCTACTCCAAAGACAGTATTCATTTAAAAAATCTTGTGTAAGGAGAGAATATATTTAAGAGTAAATTCATGAAGTTTTATTAAGCTATATATAAGCAACTGATATAACATAACTAATTATAAACGCATTGACTAAGAACTGGCGATTCATTTTGAGCAAGAATCTTTTGATAACTTGTTGCAAAATATAGTATAGTAAATTTAATTCCTTAAGAAATGTTTTCCATATTTTAGGATAAAAATTCTTTTCAACTGACTCTGATATATTTTTACATAATTTACTAAAGAAAACATGTCAAATATAAAAATGTACACAAATACTTAATTAGCTTTATTCAGAGGGGAGTTGGGTTTTGTTTTGTTTTTGTTTTCAAGATTTTATTTACTTATTTGACAGAGAGGAAGCGAGAGAGGGAACACAAGCAGGGGGAATGTGAGAGGGAGAAGCAGGCTTCCCACTGAGCAGGGAGCCCAATGCGGGGCTCATCCCAGAACGCTGGGATCATGACCTGAGACAAGGCAGATGCTTAAACGACTGAGCCACCCAGGAGCCCCTAGAGGGGAGTTTTTAAAGTCACTTTCTAATGGTGCCTATATAATGTTATAAATCAAAAGTGCCTTTAAAAAGTATCTATGTGGATTCCTCAAAGTAACTGATATTGGAGATTTTTTAAAAGGCACAGTTTTCCAAAAATAGCAATTCTGATGCAATCTTTAGATCCTGTGATTTTGAAGCCATGAGAGAAAATTTTTGGTTGGTTCATATATTATTCAATATACTCTGAATATCTGATGGACTGTGGGCCAAATCTGGTGCTCTAGTTACATATGTATCTAACATCCAGCTGCCTGATAATTTCCGGGTTTGGATTATTGTGATGTGCTACCACTCTAGCTGATTCTGAAGCTGCTAATGTTCCAAGACAACTGCTGAAGAAAAAGAAGCAAAGAAGGAGGAAGAAGATAATGACAATGGTGAAGATACAATAAGATACAACTACTCTTCACACTGCATTCTATAATTATTGGTAGTGATCAAAATTATGAAAACCACATTAATGCATAAAATATTGTATGCATGTTTTGGAATTTACTTTCCTATCAATTTAAAACATCACTTGTTGATTGGTTAAATCAAGAAATTGGAGTTGACTCTCTCTCCCAAGAAAAGGAAGTAAATTTCAAGTAAAATTCAAATATATAAGCTAACTATATTAATGATGACCTCCCAAATGAGGAAAAGTTATCTAACAATATATTTCTATTACTAGATTTAATAATATATACTAAATCCCATTGCCATTATCTGCACAAAATACCAGTTTCTGTACTGTACCATGTATACTGACACTAAAATTGACCTAGAAGTTGAAAATTCGACTAAGAAGGCCTATAATATCTGACAGTTTCTGAAACAAATACAGATAAATTTATGTAATGATTTTGGCTCTCTTCTCAGTACATGACTTCATTCTTATATGTCTACTAATTTTGTAAAGTTGAGCTTCAGATTTCCACCAATCTCTGCTCTATATATTTTACAAAGTCATGATAAGATAAATATATTTCAAATTATTTTAAACGTTCAATTTATTTTAAATGTTATAAATCATCTCTATTTCATATATTTTATCAGCACATGACATAAACATGCGCAAGACACCGCATTCACCAATGACAACTGGTAAATTAAAAAATATTTTACATGTACTTACTTGAAATAAAAGAATATGCCAAGCGAGATAAGCAGTGAAGCAATAGATAATCCATGTCCAATTATAGTCAGGTAGAACAAATTCAGTGCAGTCTATAATTTGTGTGGATAAAAAAACAAGTAAGGCTTATATGAGTACTATAATCCTCCATGCACATAAGCTCAAATCAGTAGAATAAATTGTATTTTTAAAAATATGTGCGCTGATAGTCTTACTATTTAGCTTGCATTAGATATTTGAATACATCTGGAATGAAGATTATCTATACAAATTTATCGAGTGACATCAAAACTTATAAATTGTATGCCTTTTTTATTTAAGAAATTAGAACTCATAGGATAGGAGGGAATACTTTTGTTGATCTAGGTTGTATAATATATGAAACTAGCATTTTATGTTTTGAAAGATATTGACAATTTTCACTCATCACTTTGTGCACATTAAATCAAATGCTATGTAATTATTTTTGTGCATTTTCTTTAGGTAAGGCTTTCTTTCCTACTGGGTTTTTCTTTTTCCTTTGACAATTTGAGACTCCAAGACAAATCTCAATATAGTAATTATAGGAGCCTCTGATCTGAATGTACAAATATGTTCTTTTGCATGGTTTTGACTTTTCCTCTGACTTTCTTATTTTTCTGTATTCCATCTATTTTAACTTATCATTTTATTGTGTTTTTATAATTCTCTTTAAACCCTTCTCTGAATAAGCAAAGAATACACTATTTATAATTATAATGATAGCTGACAGTTATCAATTGCTTATTCTATGCCTGTAGTTTTCAAAGGTTTTTCCTTGTATTAAATCAATCCCTATGAAAACCTTGAGGGTGAGTTTATTGTTATCTTTGTTTGATACACAAGGAATTGAGGCAGAGAGAGGTTATAGCTTGCCTGAGGTCATCTAGCTGGTAAAAAGCAGAAACAGGAAGTCAGATTTCAGGACTCAGTTTCAATCACTGACAAGCTGCCTCTACCAAAGTTTAATTGTTGTGACAAATTGTGACTAACCTTGACTTTAATGTATAGTACTAAAAGTGGGAATGTGAGTGAGAATCACCTAGAAACCAGTGGGAAGGACAGCCTTCTGTTAGGGACAGAGAGAGCTGTTTAAACCCTGCTGGGCTTCCCTTGTTTACTGGAGCACAATTCCTGAACTTAGTTCTCAAAATTCCAATACCAATGAAATGTTCCCTTTTCTTATACTTTTAAAGTATGTTTTCTTTGGGAAACTTGAAACTCCAATACTGACACATTGACTTGTAAATACACTATTACCTAACAGGATTGCTTCCTCAGTGTCATGACAGAATGAATGATTATTTCCACAAAGATTTTTCTCCATTGTTTTCTCAAAGTATATTATGAAAAGGCTTTACAATAGAATGGAACACAAAGTAAATTTTCTCCAATACTGTATCAGCAACTAACTTTTTGAACAGACAGTGTAAATTCCATACCTTGACTTTTTCCTGTGTGTTAACATTACACTGGGTATAATTTGTCCATGTTCGGTTGCTTTCTGGATGTCTAAACCAGTTTCCATCTTGGTCACAGATCTTTGTAACTTTTTCTTTAAAATTAAAAAGGAAAGAAGAAAACAGTAGTTTAGCTAACTTAGGGTTTATTTAATATCAAGCAGATCTGCATATAAATTTCTGCTTTTACCTGATGGGTCGAAGTCCTGAAAGTAATCAGGGCAGTGTTGTATTGACTCGGTTCCGGCGGCAACATCGTTCCAGCATAACCACCCATCCCAGGTTCTGTTGCAGTAAATGCCTGAAGGGGAGAATAAACAACAGCGACTACTAGCCCCTCTAGTTATACCTGAAGACATAAAGTCTTACTGGTGGTTTGATACTGACATGAAATACAGACCACCAACTGAAAATGAAGACATCATATAAATCTATAGCTATTACTTATATTTTTCACCAAACAATTATTGGAATAACTGCTAAATTCAATTTAGAAATATCTGTAAGAGTATATTGAAAGTTTAACTTTAATTCCAATTCTCAAAGGTAGCTATTTATTCAATAAATCAAGTGGTCTTTGCTGGTTATCCTTAACCATAAAGGTAGTAGTTACTTAGTGTCCCTACACTTAAGTTTTTTTTTTAAATATGGGAAACTGTAAAATATGCTATCTTAGAAACTGTGTTCTTAGGGCAAGGTGTTAATATTTTCTGGGGGAAAAAA
Organism: Ailuropoda melanoleuca; assembly: GCF_002007445.2. Lineage (NCBI taxonomy): Eukaryota > Metazoa > Chordata > Mammalia > Carnivora > Ursidae > Ailuropoda > Ailuropoda melanoleuca. The sequence goes on from NC_048219.1 coordinate 153,842,793, forward strand.
TGAACACTCCAACATTTCCCATTTCACCACATTGCCCCTAACAGATATTTAGACCCCTCTACCAAATTCTAGCTCTTACTTGCCTTCCTTTACTTTCCAAATGGAGTAGAGTGTTTAACATTCTAACAATTTCCTTTAACAACCTGAAGAGAAAGAACCTCTTACATGACAAAATGTAATTTTTAGTAAAGGCATAGAGAAATAAAATGACCAGTGTTCCAATGTTTTAACAGTCTATAATCAAAGAAAATAATTTTCCATCTTGTCAGGCAAGCACTCATAGATAGAAGCCCAAATGTTGTATGAGATGTTTATTATTTTTAACAGATTTATGCCACAATCTCAGAATCAATCTAACCTTCATGGGAGTAGGGAAAAAATTCTATTGGCCTGAAAGTATAAATACTTCTGATTTAAAAAAGAACTCAGATAACATCAGTTTTTTCTCCTGTGATTTTTTTTTTAAAGATTTTATTTATTTATTTGACAGAGATAGAGACAGCCAGCAAGAGAGGGAACACAAGCAGGGAGTGGGAGAGGAAGAAGCAGGCTCACAGCAGAGGAGCCTGATGTGGGGCTCCGATCCCATAACGCCGGGATCACGCCCTGAGCCGAAGGCAGACGCTTAACCGCTGTGCCACCCAGGCGCCCCTCTCCTGTGATTTTTCGAACACTTAAATAGTCTGCATTCATGTATTACTAAATAAAATGTATTTTATGACCTATCTGAGAAGAATTTCCTGATAGAAAGCATCTTAAACAAGTCCATATCACTAGTCCAAAAGGTTCTAATTAATGACAACACTGGCAGTATAATAGATTGCAAGTTCCAGAAACTTTCAAACTTTGCTGTATGGCATTTGAGTGAGACAGGAGTAGGTAGTCCATTAAAAGAGTTTCTATGGTCAAAAGATTTGGGAAGCACGAAGTTAAAATAACAACAGTTCTTTATTGCAAGACTTTCTAGAGTGTTTAAAATTACAAAGTGTGTTATGATGCTCCAACAGGAAGATGGATTACACAGTGATTCTAAAATGATTTTATCACCAAATTATCTCATAAAGATATTCCTGTTGTTCAACAATTAGATTTGAAGCCTACTTTTACATATAGCTACATGATCTGGAAAGGGTTAATTCTTTCATTTTAAACTTATAACACTTAGATTTTAATGGAATAAAGTGAGAAGCCAGATGGATTAACACAGAATTTGTATACAATTCATACACTTGATAATTAAACCCCTATTGACATAATATCAGATAGTTTGTCATTGTATATTTCAAAGATATTTTTAACTGAATAAATTTCTCATAATAAGAATGTTTGGATAGATATATCTAAATACTTCTCCAAAGATAAGCAAATTATATTGTTCAGTTAGATTCTTCATTAAGAAGAATTGTTCATTAAGATTATAAAAGTTGCCCAGTGTGGGAAAATAACTTTTTTTCTTACAGTCAAGTTCATTTTATCAGTTACAAATATTAATAATACTCTAAACATTTTGTTCATATATGAAACATTATATTTTATACCATCAAATGTTTTTCCAAAAATTTTAAGATCTTTGTTTCCACTGATAATTTAGAAATATCGAAAGTCTTTTTGCTGTGTTTCGTGGTGAATTTTGCATTTTATATTTTGAAGATATTCCCTGTCCTTAGTGTTGCCAGATAAAATACAGGGCCTGGTTTTGGTTTTGACTTTTGATTTTGTTTTTGTTAAGTCTGGCAACTCTAATTGTGCTACTCATCTGTGTATATTCAGAATCAAGGCAGACATCTGGCATTTAGCAGTCCCTCAGTAATGTTACAAAAATATCTAAAGAATATCTTAATAGAAACAGAAGCACTTAGACTTCATTAGCATTAGCATTACTACCAAATGTATTATGCAAAGCACATGTTACCCACAAAAAAATTATAATTTTATCGTGCAAACTCCTATCAAGCAGCTTGTGAAAAAAAGAAATACAAATTGCATAAACTGAAGATCAACAGCCACTGATTTAATTCAAGGCACACATTTGATATTTTAAATATCTTTGTACCATAAAAAATGTTACTAAAAATATTCCTGTTACACATACTTTTTATTAGAATTTTTTAAAAGAAGCAAGATAAATTATGTCATAAAATGTTCATATATAGTTAAGAATGCACACATGCCAGGAAAGCTAACAACTAACCCATTTTTAGTAATGGACTTAAGGAACCCATTAATGATGTAATGGAGTTTTCTTTTAAAAATATATCAAATGAATTTAAAATTAAAAAGTCATGTTTACCTTCTGTTTGTTGAATAGGGTCTTGCATAATTTTTTGGTAACATTCATATTGAGCTGTCATGATTTTATTTCTAGTATAGACACCCAACTGACTTAAGTCTTCAATGTTCTCTTCTGATTCTGCTATGTCAAGAATCTAAGGGATTAAAAAAAAATTCAAAATTGTGAGAATGTCTGTCAGAAGTAGTCTGTAACGGTGGCAAACCGTCATTGCAGTGATATACTAGATGGTCATCTGGCTCTGGTGGGGGGGGGTCTTGATCTGATGTATTTGCCAATTTTCATGGTTTAAATATCCCTGCCATGTTCAATTTCAAGTGCCCCCAAACAGCTGCCAATGGCAGTTCTGGGAAGTATAGTCTATAGACGGTTCTCAGAAGCCTGTGGGAGCTGGCAATAGGACATGCGTTCTGGAATATGGACAGAGCTGTAGTCAAAGTCCACCTCTACTTTTTTACCTGCCCTGTGACTATAGGCAAGATATTTAAGGCCCCTAAGCCTCTGCTTTCTTATTGTAAAATGGGATAAAATAGTATCGAGAGAACAGAGGGAAAGTATCTGACACATGGCACATATTCAAAATTGTCATTTTTATCATCATATTTTGATAATCACAATATTGAGAATATTCATTTATGTATGGTGTGGGTAAACAGAATTTTCATTGTACGCACATCAATAAATGTTTTTGGACAAGCTGTATATTCGTGATCTTCCAATTCAGTAGCACTATTTTAAGCTTCACTTCGGTGGTAATATCTACGTCACTTTTTGTTTCTGTTTTGTAATATGAAGCCTGTATAATCTCTCTTCAACCTTATTTCTTCTTCACTTTTCCATTATTTCTATTATTTTCCATAAGCAGTAATTTTCTACTTTTATTTTGTCCCCTTATTCTTTTTCTTAATATAAATTCAATTAGCCAGCATATTGTACATCTTTAGTTCTGATGTAGAGTTCATTATTAATCAATGAATATTGTTTCATTGCATATAACAGCCAGTCATATCACATGCTCATCATATCACATGCCCCCCTTAATGACCATCACCCAGTTACCCTATCCCCCCACCGACTTCCCCTTTAACAACCCTCAGTTTCTTTCCCAGAGTTAAAAGTCTCTCATGGTTTGTCTCCCTCTCTGATTTCTTCCCACTCAGTTTTCCCTCCCTTCCCCTATGATCCTCTGTGCTATTTCTTATATTCCACATATGAGTGAAACCATATGATAATTGTCTTTCTCTGCTTTACTTATTTCATTTAGCATAATACCCTCAAGTTCCATCCATGTCGATGTAAATGGTGGTTATTCATCCTTTCTGATGGCTGAGTAATATTCCAATGTATATATGTACCACATCTTCTTTATCCATTCATCTGTTGAAGGACTTCTCAGCTTCTTCGCAGTTTGGCTATTGTGGACATTGCTGCTATGAACGTTGAGATGCAGGTACCCCTTCTTTTCACTACGTCTGTATCTTTGGGGTAAATACCCAGTAGTGCAATTGCTGGGTCATAGGATAGCTCTATTTGTAACTTCTTTAGGAACCTCCAAACTGTTTTCCAGAGTGGCTGCACCACCTTGCATTCCCACCAACAGTGAAAGAGGGTTCCCCTTTCTCTACATCCTCGCCAACATTTGTTATTTCCTGTCTTGTTCATTTTAGCCATTCTAACTGGTAAAAGGTGATATTTTGTTGTGGTTTTGATTTGTATTTCCCTTGTCCCCTTATTCTTGATTCTCTGTTCTCTAGCCTGAATTTGTATTTAATAAAGTCTACATAGTAATATTCCCTCAGTGTGTGGCACCACTCAGTTTCATTATCGCCTGCTCTCCATTCACTCTCTCTCTGTCATTCTTTGATTAGTTTTAATTTCCTAGTAAAGATTTATGCAGCATTTGTGCTGCACAAGCAATAAATGTAAATTTACAGCATCAAGAAAATTGACATTCTTCTCCTGTTCTCTGGAAGTTCATCATTTTTATTCTTAAAAACTCAGATTTGCACACTGAATGAATTCAGGAAAAATGGTCACAATCCTTAAATTGCAATAATCAGATTGGTAATCTGATACAGAATTACCTGCAGGCAACCAAAGTTGGCAGGTGCAGCTCATTGGCACGCTCAGTGGAGGAAGTGAGCTGAAGAAACAGAAGTCCTGCTTCTTGAATTCTAGTCTATTTACCTAAGATAACATCTAAGAAGTGCAGGATTTGGACTGCTCCTGTTTTTGAATAAAATGCTGACAGGAATGTAGTCTTGCTTTTTTCTATTTAGGTTTTCTATATTTTTCTTGAGTTTCTTTGTTTGAATCTTTTTATGGGGTTTGCTTGAAAACACCACAGGAAAATTATTTGCTGGCACAGAATTAGATGAGATTACATCTCTCAGTTTCTAATACTGATGAGATAAGAGTACCATCCCACTCTTTTCATGTGGGACAGAGAAAAATGTGAACAAGATATTTCTGTCAATAAAGATAACAGGATATGTATAAGGAATATGACCCCTCCAGTACAGTGATAGGTTTGTAGTCATTCTTAGTCTACCTTCCACCTCTAGCCTCGCGTTCCCTGCAGATGCACGCAGGGGCACGCATGTGTGCATACACTCACAGACACACCTGGCCCACGCATAGCATCAATGCCTGTCAGAAAACAGACACTTAATACTTGTTTGAATGAATGGATAAGGAAATTACTTTAAAAACAGTGCATGGTTTCAATTAATACAAACCAATCAGTTGGCAGAATGAGAGAAAAACCAACAGGTTGGAATCTGCTTTTTAAATAGATCTAAGTCAGAATCAACAGGTCTGGCTGAAAATGTTTTCTCTACTATGTTTGACTACACTATAGAGCCATTTCATTTTTCTTTCAAATTCTAATAATTACCTTCCTCTGGTGTCGTTTACATTTTATCATTGACCTTCCTCACTTTGCCATCCCACCCCCACTGCCACTGCCTCAGCATCCTATAAAACCTGAAAGTGGATGCTGAAAGATAATAGAATACTGCTTTGTTGATTAAAAATGTACTTAATTTATGCATCAAATAACTGCATGTCATTCTGTTGTTATTAACCCTTATTAATTATTGGTATATTGGAAGTTAAAACAAACAATCATAAATAGGGAGTTATATTAGAGGAATTTATGCTTACCATAAAGAAAGGCAAGATTAGCAGTAAATACAGGATACACTTTTTCTCCATCATTGAAGCCAAAATGAAATATGCTATAAAATATAAATCAAACTGCAAAGAAAATGACATAAATATAATTAATCAATGTTTATGAAATACAGACGATACTCAATGGTAAATTTTTTTAAAGTATACAATAATTTGGCTTTAAGGATTTGATTAATAGGTGTATGTATTACAAATGTTAAGAACATTGGAGGCCTGGGTGACTCAGCCAGTTAAGCATCTGCCTTCGGCTCAGGTCTTGATCCCAATGTCCTGGGATCAAGCCCCGCATTGGGGTCCCCGCTCAGCTGGAGTCTGCTTCTCCCTCTTCCTTTGCCCCTCCCCCTGCTTGTGCTTTCTCTCTCTCAAATAAATAAATAAAATTAAAAAAAAATGTTAATAACATTATGGCTTAAAGTACTAAAGAGCCTAAATACATTTTAGTCTTACAAACAGGAAAGCTTCTTACATATATATTTTTAAGTAATTAGAAAACCTCTTGCTTTCTTTGCCTTTGCCAAAATTGGAATAAAATGATTAAAGTATCAAAATAAAGAGCTTCACAAGGACATAAAAGCACAAATTTTGATAGTGTATTTTACTATAAAGCTCCCCTTTATTTCCTATAAATATTAATCTCATTTTTAATTTTCTGACTCTTCAATAATTTAAGGGGGAAAATTGTTCTTGGGCCAATTTCTTGAGAATCAACAACCATGTCATAAAAATGGCCTTATAACTTAATAGAAATTCAGCATTTAATCAGGATATAAGAGATTCCCTAAGTTATCTATGTTATTAAGATAAAGTTACAGGAAATGGACAATACCACATAAAGTATTTCTGTTAAATATTTCTGAAGGTAGATACAATTCTGAGCTAATGAAAATGGCCTCTAAAACAATACCCCTAACTTCTTAATTCTTAGAGAGAAACATTGCTGGGTTTGCTTACTCATTATAAACTCCATGAACAACCTACTTTGACAGTAATTTTATGAGATATAAATTATCATGATATAGTCATAATATTTATTTAACTGAATGTGTAAGAAGTATTTTTCAAGGCAAGGGAGATTTAAAAAATCTGGTCAATAGATATTTGCCAGAAAACTATGAACTTAGATTTAATTTTGTTAAGAAACTTGTCATGATTTTTATTATAGGGCCAATGTTAGAGTAAGAATTATAAAAACCGTTTCCACATATTATACTTACTATTTTTATTATCACTGGCAACGAGAGCACACCAATTTCTAGAACATAGAATCTATGTCATTGCTTGCCCTCATCAATGACTCACCTAGACACAGCTTTTCTTTTTAACTATAGCAATCTTCCAAATAACGTTTTTTCTTCTATCAGCTATACTGGGTTTTTATTATTAGTTGATCTAAAAAAATATATAACCAAAAAATCAGAGGCATTGTATTAATTTTAGATATTAAAAAACATGTTGTAACAGAAGGAAAACAATGAATCAAAGTTTTTGCAATTTAGTAATTAATGCGTTGATATTTTAGTTTTTATTACATTTTACCACGAGAAAATCTAATTTTCCAATACTTACATACACAATTGTCTCCAGACTCAAATCACATTTTCCCTCGGATCATATTGGACATTGTACTGAAGAATTTCTTAAATTCAAGGTCATGACCTGAAATATTGATCGATGTAATAATTTAATGTTATTTCAATGAGCCAAAAAAATTTCCCTGGTAAGTTGAAATTTTCAAAGAAAACACCATTAAAATATTTTTATTAAGCTATTCCAATTTTTAAAAATCTCCTTTGCTTACAATATATTTGAATTTTTTCACAAATATTTATTATTTTCCATTATATGGAGAAACTTAAATTTATTTTCATTCATCTAAGATGGTTAAGATACTGAAATTTTAAGTTAAACTATAGTTTATTTTTCCTTTGAATGACTTTCTTTAATAACGTCTTGGAGTGTGTTAATTGTCTTAGTTATGTATATCCATTTCCCTTGCCGGTATGGTTTCTCAAAGCCAGAAACCATATCTGATTGATCCATGTAACTTTGGTGACTGGCAGTTAATTTACGTTGGCTGTATAAATGAATGAGTAAATGAATGAGAAGAATAAACCAATAAACTACTTTAGGATTTAAAATTACAATCAAGAAAAATAATTGTAACTATTAAGTAACTGCCATTTCTTCTATTAGAAGTCTTTTGATAGTGTTGGAATATATACTGACAATGAAAATTGGGGGGAAAAGTTATTATATCAGCACTTTTACCTTCTTAAAAAAATAATGTCCTGAAAAATATTTATTTTTCAAGTTCTGTGGTTGTTTGGGTATTGAATAAACAGTAGTTTACTCTATTGACTTTGGGAGTCTTCATTAAGTTAACTTAAGCCAAACTTAAAGCATTAGTAGTTCACATTTCTCTATATGAAATATATATAATCCAGAAATATACAAATAAGAATGTAAAGAAATGTTATTCTATTTGGAAATCAGATAGTTTTTTTTTTTTTTTATGAAACAATGCTTTGATGATTTACACGAGTCAGGATTAAACTAACTATAATATGTACCTGTGCTCAAAAATCGAAAGGAAAAGTGTTTCAAAATCATGTTTCGGGTTTTACCAAACCCAGTATATTTGAAAAACATTTCACCCAACACTAGCAGTTATTTGTGTCTCTTATCTAATCAGAGGCTTCAAAATCAGGGTTCCAAAAAGTATGTTAATAAAATACCTTTTAATGTTTACTAGCTTATCCTGGCACCTGCAATTTAAGAAGACGTTATTCATTTCACCAAATATTTACCAATGCAAATAATTCCACTTTTATAGCTTCACTCTTTACCCTATTCCTTAGTGATCTGGAAAATGTGTTACTAGTAACAAGGTTGTTTTTTGCACTGTGTAAACTTGTAGCACTCCTAATCAAGGGGCAGCAAATTTGGGCGGCAGTTTTTCAAACACACGGTGGGCACCTGTGCTCTCCATGAAGTCTAACAATGACCATTGTATGTGGTGATCCAAGTCATTTGAGTCATCCACCTGACATAGGATCTATCAAATTTTCTTGCCATCAGACACATGTGGTGAGTGGTAGTTATGGAGGAATCACCACTTTCGCCAAACGTTCTCAAGGTCAATAATGGAGGGCTCATGACTGCGCATGTAGATAACGCCACTGAAGATCCATCTGAAGGTCAGTTCAGACTGAGTCTCATATTGGTAGATGTCAAGGCATGATTGTTATCAGAAGTATGTTTAATTGTATTCCTCAGTTTAGCTCAGTGGTTCTTTGCATGCTACCTCTAATATGTTCCTTCAGCAAGTGGTTCCCTCTTCTATATTTAGCTTATTCCAAATGTATCTTTGCTAAAATACATTTGATATTAACTGACTAAAGCTGTTAAGCAAATCACTGTAAATCTCTTTCAGATCTTGTTAAATTATTTACTGACAACTGAGTTGCATGTTGCCTTGTGAGATATAGCAGTTCTCATTCAATTCTAAAGAGAGATGAAGTACACAATGAAGGGTCAAGTTAAATGATTAAATCTGCCAGTGGGTTTTTCCAAGTGTCCTTAGGTTTGTTTAGTAAGAAAAGAGCTTATTCAAAATGAAGAAAGCTCTAATTTAAACTCTTAAATGAATTTGTAATCATAATGGTACTAATAGTAGTTACTGGCATTTTCTCTAACTGCTAGCCTCATGGATCCCATCAGTACTGTTTTATTTTCACTTCTCAAAATTAATCAAAATTGAAGATTTGGTTCTACTGGTAGAAACAAAATAATTTACTGTACATGCGGAATTTAAAAAGTAGTTTATTTCTAAATAGTCTTCATTTTTCTGGTCCAAAGACCAACATAAAGTAAAAATGATTTATTTCATCACAGAAAAAACTTTGAAGATGAAGAATGTTGTAAAACCTCAAAGAACTTTTGAAATATAGCTTCCTAGTCACTCAGGATTTATGTAATCTCATTCTGGTTTCATTTCCTAAAATGACCATTGATCTGTACCATAAAACATTTTTCATGGATCTACATTTCCAAATCTAAAACTTTTAACCAATCTTTTTTGCTTACTTCAGTGTAAAGCATGTCTTATTCTGCATTTAAAAATTATATATCAATGTGACTTAATCAATACTCAGTTATTAGAACACAGAAACCTAAATCCTGTAAATGTATAGCAGTGCCTTGCAAACAAACCTTCTTATTTTCTCAAAATTTTATTATTCCTATACACACTTCTCATTAATGTGTTTTTCTTTATAGCAGTTCTTAGTTTTAGTTACCTAACCCTGATACTAAAAGTATTCACTCCAAGATTAAGGGGAAAAAACAACTTTTTACTTCCACTCCTCCATTTCCAAAATATCTTGGATTTCTATGGGCCCTGTGCCATATTCTCTTCTCCCCTTACTTATCTAGTCACTATAAAGTGGGCTAACAGAAGCATTTCCCACACATACCTCATTTGCCATCAACCATCCTGAAACTTTGTGTGAATAAAGTGAGGATTTTCTATTTAGTGCATGCTTTTCCCTTATGGCATATTCAACATGCTACATTTCTTTTTTTTTTATTTGAATTCAATTAATTAACATATAATGTATCACCCAGGGACCCCCATCCCCTCTCCCCTCCAACAACCCTCAGTTTGTTTCCTATAATTAAGAGTCTCTTATGGTTTGTTTCATGCTATATTTCTGAATCAAAATAGGGAATAAGCACTCTTCTCCAAACCCAGTTTTTCACACTTGGATGGCAAATGGAACATCTTTCTGTCATTCTACACTATGTAGAAGAGATTGTGCCACTGAGGGAAAATGTCAAAGTACAAGATCCCAGTGACCTTTTATTTTCTCCTCACTGTTTTTTTTTTCTTTCTGCTAGAATTATTCTTGCAAATTACTGTCTTCACTTCCAATAAAATCTTTAAGAAATACATGAAGTATAAGGTTTTAACTCCCTACCCCCATCCTTGCCTGGAATGTCCTTAACACTTTCAATACATGAAGCAGTAAGAAAATTAAAATATAAGGACCTCTTCTTCTTAAATATCTGTTATGGATGTAAGAAACTCAAATGTAAGTTGTTTTTTTTAAATAATATCACTTGGGGCTTCCATAATTTTTTAGGCTGCTGAATGAACAGGTACCAAATCACTGATGTAGCATAAACCAGTGTTCCTCAAATTGTGGGTTCATGGATCACCTGCATCAGAATCACTACCAGAACTTGCTGAACATGTTAGAATGTCTAGACCCCACCACAGACTCTCTGAATCATAATCTTCAGGAGAAGAACTGGGAATCTGAATTTTTAGTAAGACTTCAGGGAAATTCTTGGCCTATTAAATTTTGGGAAGCACAACATAAATACAACAGCCTCATTGGACCATGCTGAAATCTGGACACACTCATATTCCTCTGTCTTTAGGTACTGCCAGACTATTTTATATTTTTTTAAAGATTTATTTATTTATTTACTTGACAGAGGTGGGGAGGGGCAGAGGGAGAAGGAGAGAGAGAATCCTCAAGCAGACTCCCCGTTGAGTGCAGAGCCTGAGCATGGGGCTGGATCCCAAGACCCTGACCTGAAATCAGGAGTTGGTTGCTTAACTGACTGAGCCAGCCAGGTGCCCCCTGTCAGGGAATTCTAAAAATAACTACTAATGGGGCACCTGGCTGGCTCAGTCAGAGGAGAATGTGACTCTTGATCTTGAAGTCATAAGTTCAAGTCCCACGTTGAAAGTAGAGCTTACTTCAAAGCAAACAAATAAATAAATAAATAAATATCAAGTATAAATCAAGCAAAATATTCTGCCATGTTCCCAGGCACAATAAATGTCTCAGAACTCCGAAAGCAAATTTTCAAATGGCTATTTAAAAATGTATCTGATAATGTTGTAATTCTTTTTGTGTGTGTGTCTGTTTATGCCACTAGATTGTGAGAACAGTAAAAATAGGACATGCATTGTATCTACCTTTATAACTCCAAACCCTAGGCACAAAGAGAGTAAATAGAAAGTATGTTTTGAATGGATTACTTACAAAATGAATTTAATTAAGTTGAAGAAACTGGTGTTTGGGGGTGCTCTTAGCCCTATGAAGCACATTATAAATTCTGACACCTTAAAAAAAAAAAAGTCATTGACTGGATTCTACTCCAGGAAATTTGCGCTCAGTTCATCTCTATTGGGGCCTAGGGATAAGCATTTTTTTCAAGTTTCTAAGATGATTCTAGTATACCGCTGAAGTAGAGAACCAGTGGTACACACAGTAGAATTCCATGGTAGGCAGAATAATAAGCCCCCACGTATTTCCATGCCCTAGTCCCCAGAATCTGTCATTTCAAGGTTATGGACCTTATAGATTACCATGAAGTATCCTGGTAGGCTAAACTAATCATTTGACCCCTTCAAAGTAGAAGAGGAAGGTTGAATGGTCTTCTGTGGAGATGCAACAGAAGAAACGGAAGCAGAAGAGACGTGACACGGTAGACGGCTTTGCCAGGGAGCCCACATACAAGGACAGGAAGGAAGCCTCTAGGAGATAAAGGTGGCTCTCAAACTAATAGCCAGCAAGGAAACGGGGACCCTGGCTCTACAACCTCAAGGAATTGAATTCTGTCAACAACCTGAATGAATCAGGAAGTAAATTTTCTCCCAGAGCCTCCAGAAGAAAATTCCTTGATTTGGGCCCTGAAAGACTTGAAATAGAGAAACTAGCCAAGCCCACAGGACTCCTGACCTATAGAGCTGTGAGATAATAAATGTGTGCTGTTTTAAACTACTACATGTGTGGCAATTTGTTACAGCCCATTGAAGACAAATCTTCACCTGGTCAAAAAATTATATTTTCCCATCAAATGTAAGTGCTAACTTTCTGCTTCACAATTGGCCAGTCATTCCTCCTAACTTTAGCATACATTTATCATAGTGCAAGGCAATCACATGAGCTGCAGAATTTCTTCCAGCTGTTCCAAAATTGTTAGGTGATTTTAAGAAAATCATTTCAACTCTTTTCTGCTTGGTTTACCCAACTAGAAAATGAATACTTAATTTTTAGCTCCCTTTTCTATATTGCATACGTATTGAAAGATGTGTGCTAGAGTCAGAGAGGCATAGCTTCAAATTCCAGTTCTTACAACACTTAAACTCACTATTTTCTGATAGGGAAAGGAGTACGCAAATAGTGTCTTGGTTGATTTTGCCTAAAATTTTTATCATAATTCATCTTGTCAGGTTGTTTTAAGTGTTGAATTACATGATAGATACAAATAACTTATAATAAACACCCAATAAGCATTAGCTATTGCTATCATCTTTATTACTCTATAATTTTAATTAGTCATGGGAATATTAATCTCATATCTTGTATCTCATACATATCTTAGTGACTTGGCCAAGGGCACACAGATGCTTAGGGCTGATCCCAGTCTAACAACTCAGATTCTCTAACTCTAAATCTGAAGCCCTTTGCCCAAACTATATTGACTCAGAGAATTGAGCCTTTTTTTTTTTTTTTTAGATAACTAAAATATAGAAAGTGGTGCAGGATTCATTTCTGTTTTGCTTATTCAGTTATTTTGCCTAACCATCCAATTTTCACATTTCATTTCACTTTCATTTATCAAACACATTTTTATTTTTTCTCACGCAATTTCTTCTTTTGATTCCTTGTCTTAGTAAGGCTGGGATATTTTACTTTTTTTAAACTTATATTAGTAAACAGCTTCACAACTCAGACTTGCCATTCTGTTAAGATACCAAGATAAAACCACATGCATTTTAATTTAAGAAATACTTCTGGAAATTTCAATTAGTAATCATACCCTATTTATTGAGCATCTACTTTCACCTAGTTGTGTAGGGAGATGGAAGTGAATATAAGTTAAAATTCCTCAACAAAAATATTTATAAAGTTAGAGAATAATCTTATTTCAGTGGTTTATTTCATTACTTTTTTTTTTAAGATTTTATTTATTTATGTGACAGAGAGACAGCCAGCGAGAGAGGGAACACAGCCGGGGAGTGGGAGAGGAAAAAGCAGACTCCCAGTGGAGGAGCCCGATGTGGGACTCGATCCCGAAACGCCGGGATCACGCCCTGAGCCAAAGACAGACGCTTAACGACTGCGCTACCCAGGCACCCCTATTTCATTACCTTTAAACACAGTCCATAGGACTCATTCATAAGGTTCTAAAGAGGGATGATTTCACCAACATTTAAGATAGGAAGTTAGTCCTGGTGCTCAGTCAATATGTTGTCATTCAATGAGCTTGAGCAAGTTACATACCTTCCCAGGTATCTCACTTGTAAAATGAAAGAGTAGAATAAGATAATTTAAGCCTTGCGTAAGGGTTCAAAATTTGTGTAAAAGGCAGGAGGGGCACTTTTGTTCAAACTAACCCAAATCCAAAATATCCTTGAAACCGAACCTTTCCAACACTGTTTTTTCTAGGTCAGGAAGACTTTCCCCAGGTCCCATCCTTCTAATTGCCCAAAGGAGTTTGAGTTTGAATCTAAGACAGTGGAACGTAGACCCATGATTTTTTCTCTTGCTACATGAAAATTCAGGGAAAAGGTATTTAGGCCAAAAGAAGTCACATCTTGATTTCACCTCTTCATATACTGCCTCTTTTTAGAGCTGTTCTCACTTTTGAAAGGCCAGTTGGGGTAAGTCTAGTTCTCCCTTCTCCACTGCAGAAAAATGAAATTAGAAAAGCAAACATATGTTTTCATAATCCCCCTTGCCAGACTTCTTCAGAATGGGATCGGATTAATTCATCTAAGCCAAGGTATACTTATTGTCATCAACATTATAATAGCCTAAATGCTCCTGGGACTTGAAGCCAACAATTTATAAATTTGGGATATATTGGGTTTTTATCTCTTTTGCATTTAACAGGAAATGACATAGGTAAAAAAAAATTTAAGTTTTACAGCTCCAGAAATTACAAGACATATTAAGGAATGATTCAACAGTCCATAAACTCAACAAGGTAATCAATAAAATAGCAAGAAAGATTATTACATTTAATTCACCAAAATATTATGACCTAGTATATAAAAGCACATCTAATAGCCAATTTTAAAAAGTCAATAAAAATCCCCAGAAACTATTTTATTTTGAAGAGATATCTGAGTTTAACTACAACTATTAAATTCTACATGCTAAGAAAATATATATTATCAATGTTGCCCTACTGACCAATGATACAATTTTCCCTTTTCCAGGGAGATAGTAAAATAAAGTAACATCCACCTGGTATTTATTTATTTTTTTTAAAGATTTTATTTATTTATTAGACAGAGAGAGAGACAGCCAGTGAGAGAGGGAACACAGCAGGGGAGAGGGAGAGGAAGAAGCAGGCTCCCAACCGAGGAGCCTGATGTGGGACTCGATCCAGGATCGTCGGGATCACGCCCTGAGCCGAAGGCAGATGCTTAACGACTGCGCCACCCAGGCGCCCCCCACCTGGTATTTAATAATTAGCCTAATAGAGGGACAACTCTGATAAGTAGAGGCAAGAGTTGTACTGGTTACAAATTCTGATTTGAAAACCCAACTCAACCTCACACTTTCAAGTTAAACAACTTCTGTAAGAATAGTTTTCTCATTTTCAAAATAGCCCCTACACCAGAAGGCTATTGTGAAAATAAAATGAGATAATGTACAGACTTTTTAGAATTCAGTAAAGTTAGATATTATTGTTATTACTGTTATTATTTTCTATCACATTAAAACTTTTAGAAACGTAACCAAGCTCATACATGTTTTTAAGTTATTAGCCACAATATCTATAGCATTGTAAATGAAAATTTACCCTATAGTTCAAGGGGTGGAAAATTCATATGCATTGTGAATTTATCTTCTTTAGAAATAATATATTTGGGGTTTTTTTCTGTCATTTAAGTCAGTTATGAAAATATCAAATAAAGTGAACGGTAACAAGTATATTCCCAAATATGTCCATTTAGTTAACATAACTGCGTATTTCCTAATATTGAACTTATATAAACTAAAGTTCTAGCAAATTGTTTGTATACATTGTAATCAAATAGTCACATCTTAAAGAATATAACATGCTAATCCATTAAAAACAAGATATAAACTCTCCCAAATTTGAGTACAGTTTTATGTTGACTATAATAGACTTTACTGATCTGTATTGGAACGAAAAAAAATATTGACTCTTGTGCTTACTTGCTTATCTAATGAACATTCCAGGTTGAATAGCTGAATAGCCATTAAAGACAGCTAAAATTATGATTAAATTTGGAGCTTCATTTTACACTCTGAAGTACGTACTCATGGGAATAATTTTCCCATTGTGGGCATGATTAGGCATTTTCCGGTGATTTTGGTCACCTTCTTTTTATTTGAAGGAGGCAAGTGGCCAAATCTCAGCCCAATTAGTAAAAGGTGGGAGGGAGACTGAAAAAAATGCTTTGTACTTGATGGAAACACTCTCCCTCCAGGAGATCTAATATGGAAAGAATTGCTTGCTCAAAGAGCATAGAAACAAAACATATCTTTCCAGCTCTTTGGACTAAGAGCTTTACACCTATTTCCCTTTCACAAAGTCAGGAGTCAGATTCTATGTGAAAACATGTTTTCTTCCAAAGGCAATTCCCCTGGAATTTTAATTTAACATAATAGCTCATCATCAACACTGTATTTCTGTTATTTGGGACTTTCAATTTTTCTTAAAAAATCAAATTTACATGGTACCTCCTAGCATATCTCAGTATTTGGGAAGCTCAAGAACTCTGATGATACTGTCAATCCAGCACAATTTCTTTTTTTCCCTGATAAAATGAACCCCTCTTTCCAGTAGAGAATCTATACCCTCTGGTTCAAGTAAGTCTGTCCTCCTGGTCACTGAGGTAGGAAGTCACTGAAATCTGGTCAGATTAGCATAATCCTCTGATTTTGGTTATATGTATATATCTGACAGAAAGGAAAACATATGTTCAAAAAAATCTTGTACATGAATATTCATAGTAGTAGTATTTTTAATAGCTGAAAAGTGGTAACAACTCAAATGTCCATCAATTAATGGATGGATAAATAAAATGTGATATATCCATACTATAGAATATTATTTGCCAATAAAAAGAAAGGAGTAGTAATACAACATGGATAAACCTTGTAAACATTACACTAAGTAACAGAAGCCAATCACAAAAGACAGATATTGTATGATTCTATTTATATGAAATGTCTAGCATAGGCAAATCTATAGAGACAGAGACCAGATTAGTGGTTGCATGGGGCTGAGGGAGAGTGATGATGGGGATTGATTGCTAATGAGTACAGGGATCCTTTTTAGGGTGATAAAAATGTTTGAAAATTAGATTGTGATGATAGTTGCACAATCCTGAGTATACTAAAATCATTGAACTATACACTTTAAACTGGTGGATTACATGGCATGTGATTTATACATTAATAAAGCTGTTTTTTTTAAAAAGTAAATGCAAGAGAAAAAGGTATGTGTATATAAGGGAAGATTTGTGCTGAGCAGAACATCTAGTTTCCTCTCTCTCCTTTGTCAAGAGATAATGTTCACACTGAAAACAAAATGCAAAGAGCAAAAGCCTGCCTAATTTACAGAGCATCCCATGGATGTAAACTCTGAATTGCTCCTTCAATTTGAGGCGTTAACTTTATTTTACATGTTTAGAACTGTTTTATTTGTAAGGAAAAGTACATTTTCCTTGAAATTTGCTTTCAGAAACTACTTTTCAGCTTATACACAAAAATATTATATTTCCTTCGAGATAAAAATTCTAGTTTATAAAAAATAACCATTATGCATAATTGAGGCAAAAGCTATTGTGATAAACTTAGAAAATATTCCTTAGGTTTAAAGAATTTATAATTGTTTATCTCTTTTCTCCTGTCAGTAATTTCTTTTCTTTACATTTCTACAGTCTTATTTTATTTTTCTTACGGGGTGGAAAACTGACAATTTATGTACAAAAAAATTGTAGATATTTGTATTCCACTTGTGACATATTTAAATTGTGTTATTGTAAACAATAACAAAGAAAAAACAAATGGGAATATTAGCAAAAAAAAATTAAGGAACTTTAGTTTATTCTTAGAAATTAACCCAAGTTAAAAAGCTTACATCCCGGGGCGCCTGGGTGGCACTGCGGTTAAGTGTCTGCCTTCGGCTCAGGGCGTGATCCCGGTGTTATGGGATCGAGNGCTGTCTCTATCTCTGTCAAATAAAATAAATAAAATCTTTAAAAAAAAA
Source organism: Ailuropoda melanoleuca (assembly GCF_002007445.2). Classification (NCBI taxonomy): domain Eukaryota; kingdom Metazoa; phylum Chordata; class Mammalia; order Carnivora; family Ursidae; genus Ailuropoda; species Ailuropoda melanoleuca. Next base: position 153,860,557 of record NC_048219.1, read on the forward strand.
AAAAAAAAAGCTTACATCCCAACTGTTTCCCTACTTTGAAGTTATTACTAGGTAAAAGAAAAGTGAAAAAAGGATGGAAAAAAGAGAGGGAGGAGCTAAGGGAGAAGGTGGGGGGGGGAGGAAAGAGAAAGATCAATGGGTGTGTCTCAGGTAAATGCATACTTTATTTAAAATTCACCTCATTTTCCATTATTTTTGTAAAGAAGCAAACAGTGTTGATAATACGAAAAATTTTTAAAGATTTTATTTATTTACTTGGGAGAGAGAGAGTGTGTGCCCGCGCTCCTGTGCAGGAGGTGGGGGAGGGGCAGAGGAAGAGGCAGAGGCAGACTCCCCACTGAGCACACCTCCCCCCCACCCCTTGCAGGACTCAATCCCAGGACCCTGGGGTCATGACCTGAGCCCAAGGAAGACACTTAACCAACTGAGCCACCCGGGCACCCTGATAATCCTGAAATTTTTTCCTTTACAGGATCTCTATTTCTTACAGTCATTAAACACAGTTCCACCTTTGCATTTTTTAGTATATTCATTTATTTATTCATTCATTCAAACATTTATTTAGAACCCAATATATTCCAAAAGCAATGTTAAGTGCTGGGGATCCAGAAATGATATAATTCTTGCTCTTAGAGTTGGTTAAAGCCTTGTAAGAGAAGAAAGGCATGTACAAATTTGGATAATGAAGTGTTATAGATAATAAATATTTTTTAGTGTTTGATCAGATGGAATGATGCAGTTTACATGGGAGTCGTTTATGTGTGAGTGTGTGTGTGTGTGCATGCACACATGCATGTGGAGAGAGTGAGAGAGACAGGAAATATGACACTTGAGTGGAGTTTTAAAAAATCAGTAATTTGAAGTGCCAGATACTTGAAAGATGCAGGTACATAAGAGATTAAGGCATTCCAGGGAGACAGAGAGGCAAATTAGAGATGGTATTTTCTGTCATATTGAGGAGTTTTTATTTAATGCTCTAGACTAGAGATTTTCATCTAGAATGCCTGCTCTGATGTGCTGTGGCTATGATTAGCAGGACTGTGATTAGCAGCGATAAGCTTGAGTCTAGATTCAGTGAGAGGCACTGATCCATCAGTGATGTCTGCCATGGCCACCATCCTAAGGAATAACATGTATCCCAAAGATTTGCTAACTCTGCTACAAATAATAATAATAATAATAATGATAATAGTAGAGCACTATGATAAGTTTTTCGTTTTAGAAAGCAGGAGGATTGGCACCTGGGTGGCTCAGTCGGTTAAGCAACTGCCTTCAGCTCAGGTCATGATCCCAGAGTCCTGGGATTGAGTCCTGCATCGGGCTCCCTGCTTCTCCCTCTTCCGCTCCCCTGCTCCTCCTGCTTGTGCTCTCTCTCTCTGTGTCAAATAAATAACTAAATCTTAAAAAGAAAAAAAAGAAAGAAAGAAAGAAAGAAAGAAAGAAAGAAAGAAAGAAAGGAAGAAGGAAGATTAATTCAAAGGTGGCATTAAGGGTAGTTGGAGAGAGACAAAATACCGTAGTGACTTGTAAGTAAGTGAAGCAAGAAAATAATCATGAAGGCTAGAACTAATAATAATAATAATGGGGACAGAAAGGAATATTTAACAGAGATATTAAAAATATTTGATCTGTGAGAACAGGAGAATTTAGGGAGTGTAAGAAACCTAAACAGAGTCCCTAAATTCTACCATGAGTATCTGAGTAAGGTCCAATCACTAATATAAGGGATACGGCAGAGGAAAAAGGGGTAGTAGGAAAATATCTGAGTACAGAGCAGACATTTTGAAGAAGAAAGTCGCTGGGAGTTTGTCTAGATGATTCTGGAAATCAGTAAGGGAGGGCTTTGAAATGGAAAGTTCACACCCATTGTCATATAATAGAATAGCAAATGGTGAAATTTCCTCCAGAAGGACTGTCATAACGGGAAGGGAGTAGACAGTGTATTCTGAGATGTGTATGTGAATGGAATGAGAGCACATTTCAAAACATTAGTGTTGAAGCAATTCAGTGTAAGAATGTGTGTTGATAGAGGACAGAGGTAGAGTTTCTAGGGACAAGGAACTAGAAAAACAAAAGCATAGGTCCAGAATGAGCAAGGACTGTGTGAGTGAAGGTAAAGGTGCAGGCCTGTGATGAACTCGAGATTCTTTGGGGAATTAATGAGTGGAAACCTTGCTATGTCTTTTGGACCTTTGCTAGGCACAGAGTCCCATGATGCACTCTATAAACTGCTGTAATTTTGCACATACCAAGCATGGCTTATTTTTAATTATTTACTCCTGTGACTAAGTCTGGGTTGTAATTTAAAAATAGATTTTCCAGTGCAAAAGCAGTTGCACAGGAAGAAGCTCCTTGCTGAATTAAGCCTTGCTTAAGTGAGAACTGCTGCTTAAGAAGAAAGCGTTCCCTGTGAAAAAAGATGGCAAATCCATTTCAGTGAGTCTAACCTTTACTGAGTGCTATTATCAACTCAATTGTATGTTTTTTCCTGTTTCACAAACATGTTCCCAAAAGACTTTTAAAATAGCTTTCTTTCCTGCTAAATTGTTGTGTCAAGCACTTTTTCTGAATCTCAGCCTTCACTGGACCAGGATGTGTTAAAGAAAAAAATGCCCTGTCACGCTTGACATGGTGTAGGAGGACTTAACAACAATAGTAAAACATTTTCTTAACCTGACTGCCCCCTCTCTCACTGCATCCTAAGACAATGCATTTCATGAAAATGCAAAATACCCTAAAGAAACAAGAGGCGATTTTCCAAAACACTCAAGTGTAAAATCTGTCCCCTAAACTAGGATTTTTTCCTAAGAAAGAGAAAAAAAAATCACTGTAGAGAATTAAAAAATAAAAGTTAAAATAACCTAAAATAAAACTGATTCATCATATGGAATGGTTCCCTAGGTACCTAATCAGTTGTTCTTCTATTTTTTCCTTTTTTTGGAGGAAAAGAAAAGATCCACAACATCCTGAGGTCCGACTTGGTCACTTCAAATGAATCTCATGCATTGTTGGGGCCAGTTTCTCAAATTGCAACATGGGTGGTAGTACTACGTGTGTTTGTCTTTCCCCACCAAAAGTTCTTTCTGAGCAGTAATAACCCTGGTAATCTCAGGGGAAAAAGAGAAGGCGATGATGAAAGTCAGTAAAAGATAAAAACAGTCCAACGGCCATCTTGATAGAGCTCTGGCTGGAAAACTAACATGTGCCCTTCTGGGGCAAGAGTCAGTCCACCTAGCTAAACAGCATGCTGCTTTTGGCAGCTCATAACAACAAATTAAAAAAAAAAAATAACAGTACAGACTTGAATTGGGAAAAAAAAAAAAGACAGGAAAACGGTAGAAGGTAAGATGCAGGGCAGAGAGCACAGCTTATTGCATCCCTGGTTTTGGATGATAGCTGCCATATCTACTAACTGGGAATGCAGGCAGAAATTTAACCTGCAAACTCTCCCTGGGTTTTTTTTTTTTTCTTTTTTTTAAGATTTCATTTACTTATTTGAGAGAGCTAGCAAGAGAGAGCACAAGCAGGGGGAGAGGAAGAAGCAGGCTCCCTACTGAGCAGGGAGCCCTATGCGCGGCTCAATCCCAGGACAGGGAGCGGAAGGCAGAGGCTTGACTGACTGAGCCACCCAGGTGCCCCTCTCCCTGGGTTTCTTTAGCTCTCAGATGCATGATACAATGTCACTTAAATACATACTCACATAATAACCTATCACATTATGGGACGTGACAAGTATTTAAGAAGTAATGTCTTTCCCCTGCAGCAGAGAGAGAATGCCTTGGTTTGCTTTAATTGGTCCCAGTGACAAAATTTGTAATTTTAAGTAAAATTGTATATGGATATTTCACAATGCCAACTCCCAGCTTTCTTTACAGAAGGACTTTATCAGCCATCATAGGCATGGGATTACCGTATTCAAGGGAGTGTGACAAAAGGCACTGTTTCCAAAAGCACTTGTCTTCTTATCAAAACTACTTTGTTTGGTACATAACACTGCTGACCCTTGCTCTGTTATGCCTTTTCCCATATATATTAGGACTTTCCTTTAAAAATGATAATAAACACCTGTGGTTAAATCTCTCACATCATTTCTTTAGATCCCCAGAACAACACTATGTAAGAAGGGAAGTCTTTTATGCTTTTCACAAAAACGTACCCTAAGAAGACTTGTTTTGCATTATCAACTGTTGGCTTTTATTTGCTTAATCAATTCCTGGATGAAGAAACCAGTGAAACTGAAGGTATCAGAGGCATTGATAGCAGGGGGACATTAGTTGGAGATAAAATGGTGCAGGTGCAAAATGTAAATGGTTCAAGGAGAAAGAAAGCAAAGCCTGTAGCAGCTCTTGATTTAGCTTATTTTGTTGTCCAAAATAATCAAAACGTAATAATATACACATAAAAAACAGTTAAAGTAATTAAATTACTAATTTGTTATTAATTAATGAAATAAAATTTATTGTTTTGGTTTTAAAACATAATGTTGTCTTTTAGTATAAAATAGTGCCAATATGGGGTTGTGATGCAATGGGGCTTTATCACTTCATACTTATTGTCAAAGATTGATTCTGGACCACCCACCACCATCCCTATCCCTAGGGGGAAAAAAAGTTGATATGTCTGTGTGTCGCAAAGAAATAATAAAAACAACAAAGTGATTTTTAAGCTAAGAAATACTTTCTTATTCTGTAAAATTGCATATATTTTGACTTAGTTCTTACTATTTTATGAAAATTGCTTGTAAGAAAAAATGTGCTTTTAAAAATGGGGAGTGAATTCTTTAACTAGTAAAGATGTACAGAATATTCAGTTTACAAATGAAACTGAAATTTTCTGCTGTATATCTTCATCATGAAGAAAATCTTAGGAGGATGCTGCCTCTATATAAGAAAGGGTACCAGTTAGTAAGAAAAAGGAGGAAAGAAAAAAGGAAGTATAGGGGAACCTAATATTGTTCCTTGGTTGGTTGGTTTCTATGGATTTTTAACTAACCATTGTTTGTAATGCTATGGTTAGTACTTAAAATAAGCGATCAAATAAGTCTCTGAAAAAAAATGTGGTTTGGTCCCCTTCTGCAGAGTGTGTGTGTGTGTGTGTGTGTGTGTGTGTGTGTGTGTATGAGAAAGAGATTGAGAGAGAGAAAGAGAGGGAGCTAAAACTAGAAGATAGGACCTGTTTTCCTGTTTTATTTCCTACTCGGGGAAGGAGTGATGGAATGAACATTCTTAAAAAGACATGTTAACTAATCAACTGGAAAATCTTTTCGTCTGATGTAAGAAGAGGAGAATTTTGGAAAAAAATAAACTTTTATACAATAATGCTAATACTGCTTTATGAAGGATCTCATTACTGTCTTTTCAGGACTTAACTTTAACTTGACCATCCTTAAGAACTCTGAACTTATGCTAGTAGTCTCCCCCCATCCCCACGTTATGCCTGCACCACACATGGCTTCGTGGTCCTTTTTTTATGCATCCTCTATAGTACATTGTAACACTAGATTTGGTGAGATCTGATCTTTTGTCTTCCCCACTAAATGTGGGGAAGTGCTATTTGAGAGCACTGCCTTCCTAATCCTTAGGTCTCTAGGGCATTGCCTGGTGTGTAGTATCCTTTGGTAACTTTTTTAATGAATAAGTAAATATTAGCCATTACCAAGTATGTGTCCATAGTTCTAAAAATTAACATTGTTTTAATGATTTACAAAACCTGGTCAAAGAAATTCATGTGTATTTAGGAAGAATAAAAGTTAAAATGGTTTGTCCCATCCATTTGTTTTTCTGTTTGTTGCTTTTTTTAGTATTTTTTTTTTCATAGTCTCTACACCCAATGTGGAGCTTGAACCCACGACCTGGAGATCAAGAGTTGCACACTCTTCTGACTAAGCAAGCCAGGCGTCCCTGTCCCACCCATTTGTAAAATAAAGAAAAACACTATTAAACTAGTCAGAAAAGTGTTCTCTCATGCTGAAAACAATTTTTTTAAAATGGGTAGGTAACTATATGATGGCAATCAAAAACGGAGAAGTTACCAAGTTTCAAATGAACTATTACTTCTAATTCTTAAATAGTGCATATTCAAAAGTTTAGTAGTGTATTTTAACCTGTTAATCCTAGAAATTTGCGATAACATTGATTTTCGTATTCTAAGAGAAAAAAATACAAATTTAAAAATAAAAGAATGAGAAGTCTTTGGGCATGAGGTGAGGACTGAGATACAGTGAGATATAAATATATATGATTGCTATTAAAGCTTTCCTTGGCAATAAGCATATATTTAGGTAAAATATTGCTTTAAAGAAATTCAAACAGCATCTGATTAAATATGAATAAAGCCAGGGTTCAGATTTTAACCAAACCTGGGGATCACAGAGGAAAGGGAGTGAGGGCTGGTTCTAGCAACAGTTGTGACCTATGGCTTCTTGTGCATGGTGCATTAAGGTTACTGATATTCTCACCTCCACCTGTTGTCTTGTCTTCTCTTACTAAACAAGCTGTATAAAATTTGAGCAAACCCATTTATCTTTGGTGGTCTCAATTTTGTTTTGTTTTTTATTTCTAAAATAAGGGTATTGGACTAGATTCTTAAGGTTCTTTTTTGTTCTTTAATTCTATTGTTCTGAGTGGAAAATACTGTTACTATATTCAAGATATATATATTCACAAATACATTAAGTATTGAAGGCCAAACTAAAAAAAAAAAAAAAAAGGAACTCTTCCTCACCTATTTATTTCAGATATACAGGCAACAAAATATTACAGTTATCAAAATAATGCTATTTTGATATTTATTGATATACTTAAAAAACTTAATTTTGGATTTCGTTTTTAGCTATAAGGAGTTTTTTTTTTTTTCTCCTTTTCTCCTCAAGGACTTAATTAATAAATGAGTTGTCAACACATCTAAGAAACATTATTTAGAAATAGGGAATCTAGAAATAAACCCCAAAGATGCCTAAGATGATGCTCATAAAATTCTATCATGTGCTGTGTACCTTCCTTTTGATAAGTTAGGATGATACAGATGCCCAAAGGCCTCCTGCAGAAATAAAGAAATGAATTCACTATAATCTTGCACTGGAGTACTTTGTTCTGTACAAATGGAAATTTAAAAACTCTCTTCTGCACCTAGTTTTATTTTTTGCTCTTGTGATAATCCAGAACAACTTTTGGATTTTATTGTAATTCATCTACAAATTCTCCCATCTCAGAAAAGTTACCAATAAAATTTTAGTAAAAGAAATTAAGTATTTTAATCATTGTATAGTGGATGAAGTGATTATAACTCCAGTGATAGCTAAGACCAAGAAAAAAATGAGATTAAAAATGCGGTGTTTTTTTAACATTTTTATTCTAGCCTCTCATTTTCCATGCTCAATACGGTTTGTAATTAAAATGTTTCATGGAGATATATAATTTGGTTTTTCCTAAATTCTTTCCTAAAAATTAAGTAGCAATTACATTTTAAAGTGAGTACAAATAAATTAATTCAGATCATATAAAGTGTTTACAATTACTCTTGGTTAAAAGCCTATCCTTCTCCTCTTTCTTCTTCCCCTCGTTCTGCCCCAAGACTCTAACAGTCATTGTGAGCTCTTTGTAAAGGAATGTTTTACATGTGAATGCCTTTAATTGACTCGGTTTACCAAACAATGATGGATAATAGCCCTGAAATCCCTGGGAAAATGTTTGAAACATCAAAGATTTCCCCCCTTCCACTGGATCAGTTTTTCAAACTCATTTGTTTTGATTCAGGAAATAATCTTAGTTAAGATCAGGATTTTCCTCTGGACCAATAAAGAAGATACTATTGTGATCTAAGCAACTGTGAGAGAGAGGGAGAGGGAGGGAGGGAGAAAGAGAGTGAGACAACAAGAGGCTATTCCAGAAGGGAAGTAACACCGGCAAAAAAAAGTAACAAAAGACAGGGAGAAAAGCATGAATATCAAATAGGCATAATACTAACATATCAGAATTTCAAATTCCAGAGATTCAAACATTCGTTCTGTTTTCCTTGACAACTATTACATGTGATTATTGTCAGCTGTTATATTTTAAATCTTATAAGGTAATTGCTCTATCTGATGACTGCTCTACCTATAATTGTTGAATTTTTACAAGTTAAGTAAAATCTATCTGCCCCCCCATGAGAGGAAAGCAAGAGGATGGACTATAATATCATTTAACGCACTGTTATTCACACACCAAAAAGATAAAAGCAGGTTTGGGGCAGACTGTTTCCAGCAGGAATAAGGAAATTATTTTTCTCTTTTGCAATTCTGATAGAAATCTATGGAAAGTAGTTGTCATTGGCCTTACCTTGAAATAATCTTTTTTATTGAAGGTATAACTTGTGTGCTGACACACACACAAAAACTTTGATTTATGTCTCAATAGATATAAAGTACCAGAGAGGGCAACCCAGAGTTTGCTTTGTTAACATTTACATCTTGGGAAAAGTGAGAAAGATTATTTTTTAGAGTTAGTCATTGATTGTCTGTGTTGATACCATGTATCTATCAAACTTATGCAAATTCTTTTACCCCTATAACCTTGATCTACATAAAATGGGGATAATGATATTATATCCTATTTAGAGCTGATGTAATACATGAAAAATTTGTATGTAGTAAGTTTAGAACACTTCCTGGCACATTAGTAAACACTTAATAAATGTTAGTTATTATTATGGATCATTATAATGCAAATTTAATATTTTGTATCATTAGTTGTCACCCAGCAGGAGGAATGGAAAGCTAAATTGGGACATCAGTAAGCACATATTTTATTTATACAAAAATTTCACTTTTGGGAGGAATGTTCTTTCTTCCATCATGTTTTATTAGAGTGTGAGTATGGGAAAGTTGCATAATTGTAGCTGCCCAAGAAAGTCCATTAGTGTATTTTATCCAAGGAGGTTTTTCAATTCCTTATTATTTGTCAACCATATTTCATTTATAAATATAAAAGTTACTTTAAATAATAAAGTTATAAGTAGATGACTATATTTTAAATTCACTGCTCACATATTAATGTAGACAGCAGCATGTCATAATGGACCCATTTAAATCCACTTTTATTAAGAAAAGTCATAATTATTAGCTGCCAAATCTACATGAGATTGCAAACATGATCTTTCTTTTATCATAGTAGAATAAATCATACCCCAAATCAAAGTAGATATGTGAATCCTGGCTAAAAATTGTGTCTGACTGGCAACCTCTGCACTGTATGCCATCTGGTATCTTGATGCCCACTCCACATTGACTACACAAAAGTTGAAGAAAAACCCATGGAAACACTGACATTTAAGACATATTTTTCCAGGACTATGGAGGGATTCTAATTAATGTAGAATGGGATTCAGAAACAATCATCACCTACTCAACAGACAAAGAGCTGACAAACACATCATCCCCAAATTACTGTCTTTTCTGAAGCTCATACGATTGAGAGTTGTGCTTATCAGGAAATTAATAAGTATAAGTGGTTTTGTTTTTTTAAGGCAGCCAGAGAAATGAGTCTATTCCTTTTGTACACACCCTCTACCCCCACTCCCCCATCCTCCACCCCCACCTCGATTCATTCTGGAATTCCACTTCCTAGAAAATAAAATACATTTTGTTTGTTGATTGATTGATTGATTTGGTTAGGAGTTAGACACTGGTATTGTCCCAATAATTTCTGTGGTTAAGAGTTAAATCTAACAAATCAAGCCCTATAGGGAAGGAAGGAAGTAGCAAGAGCCCCAGTAGCAATATATTGAAGTTCCTGGAGAAGAGGTTATTATGCATTCTATTATTCAAAGTGTAAGAGCTCTAGATGACAGGATTTGGGATATATATAGGATATGAGACAATTCCACATTAGAAAAATCTAGATAAATGTTTTAATAAATTCTTCCTAAATGTTGGGGATTTGGCAAAAATCAGTACTTATAGGCTTGCCTTTGAATTTCTTTTTTTTTTTAATTTTATTTTATTATATTATGTTAATCACCATACAGTACATCCCCAGATTCCGATGTAAAGTTTGATGCTTCATTAGTTGCGTATAACACCCAGTGCACCATGCAATACTGCCTTTGAATTTCTGACCAGAAAAGACATTTTGGGAACTCCTAGAGAACAATGAGCATTTCTCAAAATGTGTATATCTGCATGCAGGTCTATCTTCAGGCCGTGATCAGCAAACAAAATAAAATAAATTTGTTCTTTAAAGGGGCATGCTTGAAAAATATTGAAGAACTAGGGAAAGAGAAATCTTTTTAAAGAATCTAAGGAAGAGTATACATCTGAAAAGTATGCTTACTAATATATAGAAAATTTTTCATAAACCATTGTGGCATTTAATAGTGTCTCTGGGAGGAAACGAGTAGTATTTCTGATATCAATTTGACATTCAGTCATAAAAGGGTTTTTAATTATGTATAGTTCATGAAATATTTGGCTGAAAATTCTTTTTGAAGGACCGATATGTAAGAAGTTCTTACACAACAATTTAAATTGGGGAGTTATTGACGTATAGAGGACATGATGATTATTTTCTATTTAGGGATTCTACCCAGTTATTATCTGGGATAACTTTAAATTTTTAAAATGACTCTTACCTATTACATCTACTTCTTTGAAATAATTTCTTAGAAATTGGCGTTATGGACTAAATTGTTTCTTCCAAAAACTTACATGTTGAAGCCCTACCCCACAATGTGACTATACTTGGAGATAGGGTCCTTAAGGAGGTAATTAAGGTTAAATAAGGTCATAAGTTTGGAACTGGAGGAAACACCAGGGATGCACACACACAGAGAAAAGGCCATGTGAGGACACAGTTAGAAGGTGGATATCTACAAGCCAAAAAGGGAGGCCTAAAGAGACACTAAACCAGCCAACACCTTGATCTTGAGTTTCCAGCATCCAGAACTGTGAGAAAATTATTTGTTTAAGCCTCCCAGTCTGTGATATCTTTTTATAGCAGCTCCAGCAGACTAATACAGTTAGGTTTTAGACAATTGTCAGAACTTGAATCTAAAGTGAAACCAGGAGAAAAATTTCCAAGAACTTTATAAATGGTGTTATTATAAATTATCTTACTTTAAACACTTTCTTATTGATGACTAGGCCATTTCATTTATTCAAAATTTAGAACAAAGAGATATATTTTAATTTGCAAAGAACAATTTGTGAGGTTAAATTAAAATGCATTCAGAAGGCCTTCCTTAGATTATTTTAACTAGTGGCATAAATCTATCTCTAGAGGATCCATGGTATCTGCCTGAAGGCATTAGAAAGATGAATAGCATAGTATTAAGCCATTAAATATAGCAGTTTAAAAAATGCTATGATTAATAACTCTTAGTTCTGGAGTCACATGCTCACCTTTTTGGGAGCAGAGACTGGCTCAAATGCCAACTTACCCTCTGTTTGCCCTACTAATCATTGAACCTTCAGATGTGATTCCAAAATCTATAAAATTTAATAGATGGTAACATTTCTAAGAGAGCTTTCAGAATAAGAACATTGAAAATCATTTTCATGGAGTGGTTGAAGTTAATCAAATCTGTTATTTCATGTTTTTAAAAGATCATATCTTTCCAAGATAGTGAATATAAGATAGAAGTTTGTCTTTTGTATCAAGAATCAGTTTGATTAAAAGAATCATTTATTTTTTTAAGATTTTATTTATTTGAGTGAGAGAGCAAGAGAGATTGAGAGAACGAATGGGGGGAGGGGCAGAGGGAGAAGCAGACTCCCCACTGAGCAGGGAGCCTGTCATGGAGCTCCATCCCCAGACCCCAGGATCATGACCTGAGCTGAAGGTAGACTCTTAACTGACTGAGCCACCCAGGTGTGTCCCTTAAAGAATCATTTAAATAACTAGTTCTGGATAAGATCAAAGTTCTTTCATGACATTATGACTTAATGTTCATAATGCATATCTCAGAAAAATCTCTTATTTATTGAACTTTTATTTTTTCAAAGTGTAAAAATAGCATTATAATAAAACTGGCTGAAAGTATACCTCAAATAGGCTAATACTGATAATTATTTTTCTTCTTCTTTTGATAATTTTTTAAAAGAAAAGAAGTGGACCAGTAGGGAGAGGCAGCTGTCTCTGTGGTGAAGAGTATGCATGATGCCTTTGCCAAGTTTCACATATTTGCTTATAGCTACAAAGAGCTCGTCAGGCCAAAAAAAAAAAAAAAATCTATTGGAAGAATACATTGAAAATGACTACGAATTCTTGTCAACTATTTCCAGGAGGAAAATAAATTATTAAGGGCTTCATGCGGCTGAATTGGGAGTCCAAACTCAACAGGAGATAATATGAGCTTACTTTTCAAGAGTGTACATGTTTGAGTGGTATCTTTAGGAAAAGAAAAAGAATTTTGAAATGTACAGGAAAGAGATATAAGATAGTAGAGTGTGGGTAAAGGCTAGTGTTCAGACAAGAAATAGAAGAAAAATTCTAATATCTAGTCTTAAATTATTTACACATAAAGATATCAATCATACATGCTTAGAAGTTAATCTTTAAGTAGGACATATCAAATATTAAATGCTTTGCATGGGTTTTGAGAAATAATTGAGTTAAGTGTTTCAAAGCCATTGGAGAGTTTCCTCTGAACACTAAATGCTGACTTGTGAGTGCTGACTTACAAGAATTTACATGTTGCCTCTTAGCTAGAACTATCTTAGCCATGAATAGATTAATCCATAGGGTTACATAGAACAGTAGCAAGACCTCCCAAGTGGAAGGAGCTATCCTCACTTTTTCCTATCTGAAAATAACTTTATTAGGAAATATCATACACTTTCTTTATTACCAAGTGATTCACATGAAACCACAAGATACTTTGAATCAAGCAGGTAATCCCACAGCTCACTTACTATTTCCAAAATCCAAGCACTTTGAAACCTACTCTTGGTTCCATACTATTGAAATATCTTAATTATCAATAAGACTAAATAAAGACTAAGACTAAATAAACTCTTTCATGTGACTGAAATCTTGTTAGGCCCTGGAAGCCTATGGATATCAAGTCATGTTATCAGTAACCCACAGATTTCTGATTTTGTCTGCCCTTAGAACAGGACCTCCAGCATCTTGCAAAGTCTCAAGTGTCTCTTGAAATCTCTAAAGCGGTGCTTCACAATCCAGTCTCTTTCATAGCACCAATCCATACCTTTCTTTCTCTAGCATTCTGATTTCCTTTGTCTATGCCTTCTGCCCTTAGAATCACTGTAAATGATCCTAATCTAGCCATGTCTCACTACTTCAACTTGACAATGATATCACCAAGACTATACCTTAATCCTCTCAAAGTCTTCAAATCTAGAGGTGCCTTCTGTGTTCTGTGCAGAAATGGTAGAAAATGACCTCTAAGAAAAAAAAAAGGCCTCTAACTTTGCTCCCTGCTGCAAAGGGCCCTAAGGGGCACACCTGGGCCCTAAGACAGCACAATTCCTGACCAGAGTTTTACTAATTTTCTCATGAAAATGTTCCCTCCATCTTCCTTAGATCCTTAAAATCTCCAAACCAGTTCAAATGTCCATTAAGTATAAGCACCATGCCACACTCTGAATCTTTATGTCTTCCTCATCCTAAGTTAGGTCTCAACAAAAAAAAACAACCTCCTATTTCCTTCTTCAGCAACATTCAAAGTTCCTCTGTATATTTTTCAAGCATATACATGCTGGTGGAGGGTAGTAGAAAGTGGACAAAAGAAGGGTGTTTGGACCAGGCATCTCATCCTGGTTCCTCTAATTAATGAAAGGAAAGCAGAAATTGTCAGGAATTCATTGAGGTAGCATTCAATAATCTATTATCAAAATATCAACATATAGATATACTATCTAAATATCTAAATACTATCTAAAATAAATAACTATGAACCAAGGTTTAATTTGATGTTATTTATAGCAATTGCAATCAGGATTATAGGATAATTTACATAGTAATAACTACCATTTATTGTTTACTGTGTGCCAAGCATTGTCTTAGGCACTATAAGCATACTATCATATTCAGTTCTGAGGGTAACAAATTATTACATTCTCTCTCTTATTTTTTCCAGATAAGGAAATTAAAGCTCAAAGTCATCTCACTAGTGAAGTGAGCAAGCTAGGATTCCAACCTGGAGCTCCCTGACTCCTAAATATACTCTGCTAGCTAGACCTACCTCTGGACCTGGTTATATTTCACTCCCCCAAATAGTCACTGGCTATATGGATATTTATGAGTACTATTCTGAAGTTTATATGAAGCATATGCTCCCCTCCCCCCAATAGAACCATCACTAAAAGATCCGTGTTTGTGGAGCACTTGATTACTCTGTGCCCTCGATCACGGTAGATCCTACAGGGAGAGAATATGAAAATAAATAATCCTTACTGTTCTTTTACATTCAACTTGATTTCTTTGCTTATAGTAAGAGCATTAAAGTATACTTCAAGGAAAAAAATGGACCATATTAAATAATACTATGCAACTGCATTGAAATTGTTCATTTTATCAATCACATACAATTTGAAATCTTTCTGACTCCAGAAACTATCTTTTTTTTTTCAGAATTAGTGAAACCGTATGTAACATGATTTTTGGAAGATTATGTAGTGAGGTATCTTTCAGATAAGCCATACATGTGTGACCAGTTAACAGCTGAGGTGAATTAATCATAGACGACACTTTTAACTCAGTATTTTGTCCTGATACTAGCTATACACAGTAAGTACCCATATTTTTACATTCAATTCTAGAGAAACACAAACTGTTGAAATGATTCGAAACGGAACACCATCAGCCAAAACTGAACTCAATGCCGTTCATAGAAATTAAAGTTAGAAGGACCTCATGGTTTCATTAATAATAATAGTAACAAAAGCTTTTATTTGATGAGAACAAATTATATGCATTTTGTGTTTATTATTCTGTTTAAATAACATCATTTCACAATATAAACAAGACCAAATAGGTACCAAACCTTTACTTTATAGATGAGAACACTCAGGACCGGGGACGTGAAATGTCCTGACCACATTAATGCAACTAGTCAGAGGCAAAGGAGAAACTAGAAACATGTCCCCTAACTCAAATCCCTATTTGTTATCCTATGCTGTCTCAGGGAAATCATCCCAGATATACAAAATCCTGTGAACTGAACTAACAGTATTTTGAAGATAAAATGTGAACCACCAATTATATCCACAAATGGTCATGTGCTCTTTATTACTGAGATTT
The DNA here is from genome assembly GCF_002007445.2 of Ailuropoda melanoleuca. Lineage (NCBI taxonomy): Eukaryota > Metazoa > Chordata > Mammalia > Carnivora > Ursidae > Ailuropoda > Ailuropoda melanoleuca. The sequence goes on from NC_048219.1 coordinate 153,875,796, forward strand.
CAGTAGAAAATATATATTTACCTATGGGTTCAGGCAGATTTAAAAATCAGTGACTTAAAGGAGTTATATTTAATGAACAGAGTCTGTGCTTTCTCTTTATTTTTGTCTACTTCACCAGTGTTTGAAGTCAGCTTGATGCCCCTGCTAAGTCTGGCTTTATCTTCTGTAATAAAATAAATTTTATGTCAAACCTTTTTCAATATAAAACTTAATTTCAATATAAAACTTAAGACCCTGGTGCTAAGTAGGTTGCTACATAAAGAGAGAAAAATACAATAAAATAGGCAATTAAGAGACCTGGAATAAACACAGTGGCCATAGTCTCTATGCACATATGTGTGCTGTCAATTGGGTAGCATTTTCACGTCAGGTTACGGAGAGCAATTTCAAAAATTTGATAGGTCAATTTTTTTCAACAGGGATACAATCATAGTACTTATTTGAACAGAGTTTGCACTATAACTCATGAAAGATCTTGAGGCAACAGCTATTCTGAAGTTTAAGATACATCAGCACATGATGTGAGTCAGTTAGAAAATAACTTGACAAATCCAGCAGACACTGGATTGGACATGAACCCAAAACAGGGTGATTTCTTGACGTCCAGACTGAACAGGACGCGACAGTTTGGGGGGCATCATGAAAGAGATTTATCAACTCTAACAATAGTGATCCTAAGGATAACAATATCCTTAATCAGAGAATGCTTCAAGTTCCAAGTTCACCACAGAAGAGAACATCCAGAAGAACCCAGAGAAAGAGTAAGTTTACGTGAAGAGTGGAGTGTTGCTTATACATAATTTCTAAAATCATGATTATGCAGTTTGTAGTCATCGTGTAGAATAGTCAATACAAGTATATTGAAGAGAAACAGATATTAATTCTTGTTGTGACACCAGCTTACTATTTTCTTTCTTTTAACCATTTTTTAATTTGCCTGTTTCTCTGTTTTTCATTTCAAAAATGTAGGGGGTTGTATCAAAAATCTGTAAGGATACTTCTGGTCCTACAAAGCTATAAAGCTAATATATTAGAATATTGAATATAAGGCTTTTTAAAGCTCTGTGCACAGAAATGGCATCAAGGACTTCCAAGTTATAGAATTGTAATAGAATAGAATTTACAATCCACATTACAATATTCAGGTAGATAGGGCTTATCAGAGAAAACACAGCTATTCCCGGTTCACTACTAAAATTTTGCAAAGATTAATTTGACCTTCAAAGACAGTAATAGAAAATAATAATAGAATGTAATAGAATTTTTCTCTTTTTTTTAAAGATTTATTTATTTAGAGAGAAAATGAGTGTGTGTCTGCAAGCAGGGGAAGGGCAGAGGGACCCACAGAGGGAGGGGCAGAGGGAGAAGGAGAGAATCCTTAAGCAGACTCCCTGCTGAGTGGGGAGCCCCACACAGGGCTTGATTCCAGGACCCTGAGATCATGATCTAAGCCAAAATCGAGAGTTGGATGCTTAATTGACTGAGTCACCCAGGTACCCCTAGAAGAATTTTTCTGGTTACAAAGATACATAGACCTTTCCAAACCACGCATTACAAAATGTAAACCCAGAAAATAGTCTTATGCTTTTTAACTTTATATATCTGTGTGAACACACTTCCTTCTCTTCGTTTTTACTGCATGAATTTTTTTCTCAGAATGCATTTGAAGTTCGGCTAATGTTCTTCAAAGTTACGTATATGTATGTATGTATGTTTGTATGTAATTTTCCACCAAATAGTCTAGCAAATGTAATGTAGAATCTGAGATGTTATACAAGTATTCAATATTATTTTTCCCTTGTAAAGCAAACACAAAATTTATCTTAATGGATACTGTTGAGGAATATTTTTAAGATCTGGATATAACCACAAATGCTAAGGTCTGCTATGGTTCAGAAAATTTACGCTTAGGATGGGAAAATTCATTCTAAAGCATTTTGTGATTTTATATGTGTGTGTGTATTAGTGTTAACAGTGATGTGGCACCCTATTGTCATAGCAACGTTATCTGGATCATTTATTGAATGTCCAAAGGCTTTGGAAAAAATTGAGAGTAAATAGGGAATAATAAACTTTTTCTGGAAATAAGTAACTAAGATTAGCACACTCTATAAAGTGGAATCCCAAATGATTTAAAGTTGGAGTTTGTACTAGTTATGCAGTAAATACGAAAAAGAAGTTTACTCTATTTTGAGATAATAAAAAATAATAAATTCAGCGTGGCATAATTTTTTCCTTATAGATAGGGGCTATCCTGCTTAAAGCCACATTAATAGTAGCCAACTTTTATTTTTATGATGTGATATGCCCAAAGAGGTGATTCTTTACAGTGGGAATTGATAGTTATTGGTTACTTAAATTTCTTACTTTTTGGTGTCATGTAGACAAAACATTTGACGGAAATGTTGAATTTTCATCTGGAGGTTTTGGAGTCCTATAAAACAGCCTAAAACAATACAAGTGGGCCTAAATGCGGCTTGAGTTAACGAATTGTCACCAGGTCTATTTGCCAGGTTTATTGAATCATAGCTTTAGTTTCCTTTAAATCCAGGTTCTGTTTCTCATGGCAGGCAAACTTTGGATTCAGCAAATTAAAAGCTACAACAGTTTGTGTTGGTTTTCCTTTGTCTTATATCTACAGCACTCTGAGAGAGCAAAGGACTTTTAGCCACAGCAGGAATTTCCTGTAAAATACAATAAATGACTGTGCTTTCCTCATATTCCACATCCTTTTTTAATTCCTAGGTCCTAGGCATTTTTCCACTACTTTAGGTAGAAATTTGCTCACTTTTACAGGAAGCAATACATGTAAATGTTTTTCAGGTTTTTAATAGCTCATAGACATGTAAATAATATATCATTAAATATATTAGCAGGATGCTATACATTAGTGGAACAAGCCAGAAAGTGGAAGGCTTGCCCAACTGGCATTTATATTTTTTTATTTTTAAATATTTTATTTATTGAGAGAGAGAGAAAGCCAGCATGACCGGGGGGAGGGGCAGAAGGAGAGGGAGAAACAGGCTCCCCGCTGAGCAGGGAGCCCGATGCTGGGCTAATCCCAGGACCCTGGGATCATGACCTGAGCAGAGCAGATGCTTAACCGACTGAGCCACCCAGGCAACCCCCATCTGGCATTTATAAGTATATTGTGACGGATGGGGTAACAGAAACAGAAAATGAGATAATCTCAGAAAGATATAAATATGGGCAGTTTAGGAAGAGCGGCCTGGAAGTTAAGAACTAGCTTGTTTACAATCCTGATAGGTATAAGTGAAGTAGCGTAGTCTAACTGATAATTTTACTTTGTCACATTCAGGCTAAGGTCTGCATATTTTAGGAAGAGGAAAGATTTTGTCAAAATCGATATATTCCATAAAAAGATAGCTAATTTGCTTTGAAAGGAAGCTTAAGAAAGGCCTGGGAGATAAGATGGAAGACAAATGAAACAATAATAAAATATCTAAGCAAATCAAACAATGCTTTTTGTGGGGGTGGGGAGGTGCTTTTTTTTAATGTGGGGTTTTCCTACATAGGGGAAATCCACATCGCATCAACTATTAGAATTCATCTGGAGTCTGATGGCCTCTGGTTGAGATTTGGCCTGAAGGGTCTGATTCTTAGTCATATTAAGTGTGGGTCTCTCCCACTGAACAAGCTTTTCAAATATAAAAATCCTTTCGATATAAGTACTTTCTGTTCAGCTGATTGCTAATTTTATATCAATGCATCCCCGTAAAAGGTTAGGGAGGTTTCCCACATCTAATGGCAACCTCTTATGTTTTTGCAAATGTATAATGTTCTTCATTATCAAAAATAAAACTTCATTATCAAAAAATAAAAGTAAGCTATTTGTTAATGATCATAAATTACAAATATAAGTTATTACACATAAAATTATAAGCCGCAGGTTCAAAGGAACTTTCTTAACCTCCTTATAATTTATTATCCTTAATAACAAAGGAAAAGCCTTTTGGGTATGTTCCAACACATTGCTTATAAAGCCTTACATTTATTTGCTTACTAGCAGCACGAACAGCTCACTTCCATATGATATATGTAGTATCTAGTCACGTTATCCCAGATCCAATTAATTTTATTGTAATTAAGCCAGAAAGATAGAGGCAGAAAATAGATCGCTGAGTGAACAGGACATTTTAAGAACTGCAATGTTTGTTGTCCTCCCTTTCCTTTGAAGTGATTGCGTGGCTACTATGCAAACCTCTTCTAATCTTTTCATAGGAAAATTTTCAGTGAAGTCTTCCCTGCTCAAAATCTTCTATGCAGCAAAATACGCACCTTGGTGAAATTTTATTTAAAAAATAACCCATCCAAATGACTGTCAGTGAATGTTTTTAAAAATCCTACTTGATTGCACTATCGTTACAATTTCTGCAGGTAGAGCCATTTTGACAAAAATATATAATTATTTTATAAACATAAAATAATTTTTAATAAGTAGACACTGTATTGGTAGATGCAAAACTAAAGCATATGAAGATGCTTAATTATCTCCCAAATAATCTATAAATGTGATGCAATCAAGGTAATGAATAATTCTAAAGTTTAAGTGAACGAGTAACAAAAAACAAATGGACCTTAGAACCCAAAATAGTTTTGTTAACAGAATTTAGTAAATATAACAATTTAGTTTAATTTCAGATCAGTAATAGAAAAGATTATTTAATGAAAAGTGTTGATACACCTGTCCATCAATTTGGAGGAAAAATTTATATCAGAGATTCAATTTCAGTTAGATTATGACTTAAATGTGAAAGTGTACTATCAAATTATTAGAAATTTAAAAATTAATATTGTTGCTATGTTGGGACATGAAATAATTTTTAGTAAGATTACTAAACTGTAGTGATAACTAGAAACAGAGCCTTCTATTGCCAAAATCCAACCTAGCCAGAAATATTCTCCTTATTTTTTTCTTTGTCCCACCTCTTAACCGTCAAGTTTCAGAGTCTAATTGATGATTGTCTAAATAAAGCAGTGCAAAAATATTCAAAGTTAGAATTGAGCTATTACAAATCAGTTTATTTGTTACAAAGAACTTCTGATAGTATTTTTTCTCGTTCCTATCTTTAATTCAGTGTAGTTACATTCAGAAGTTCGAGAATCTCAGAGCTGAATGGACCTGAGAAGTCATAGTGCAAATTGCTCATTTTACAGATTTGGAAAGTAGGAGTTTAGGAGACTTTTTGCCTCCCATCCCACAGCCAGGGTAGATGAGCTAAGACTATGAGTGCCCTAAGTTTCAGTTCTGCGCTTCTTTCATTAGGTTAAAATTAAACCATAGATAAGTCAAACTAATATGATAGCAAACTGCAATCCTGGTTCTCATTTAAATTTTTTAATCTCCCCACAGACAATTTTTCAAAACTTTCCTGCTGAAATTTAAACACATATTCACTTTCAATTGTACTTGTTAAAAATAAAATTTTAAATACTACAAAAGAGGCAATAAACTTCTCCCAAAAAATCTTACCAATACTATTCAAGTCAGAGATCAATCCAAAGAAGAGAAAACAGTTTAAATTTGTACCTTTCAGTTTCAAGCCACTTCCAATTTATCTCCTTCACAGTATCCAATAGATGTTAAAATTTATAAGTTGGAAAGACACTTAGAAAAAATATTATAGAAGCCTCTTAATTTCCACATGAAGATGGCTGGTACACATAAACAATGGAGGTCAAAATCAGTTTTTGCCTAGTAAGTGAATTTTCTTCCATTTTATGCTCTTTCCTATATATCTTCATTAAGCAAAATTAGGGCTTATAAAAATTGATCTGGCTCCACTTCACATAAAAAAATCTCAAAAGAAAAATCCAGCTGTCAGATATAAGCAGGCATTTTGAGCATTCAAACCTTGCTCTAAGGAACAGTGAGTCATATAAAGTGTAATGTGCAAAGGAAGCTGACACATAAAAGGATAGAACAACAATGATGAGTTCCCAAAGACATGCTGTGGGAAAAAGAATAATTATAGAGGGCCTATTTTTGGGTCCAGCAGAATGACTTGGGAATTTAAAAATCAGAAGAAGGAATTATGTCACTTAGCTTTGAATTTACGATAAAATTATTTAGGAGCCTTTTTTCATTAATGTTATTATAGTTAATCGGGATGATACAGGATTGAATTGTTAAATACTTTACTTTGCAGTCTAAAAATAAGCGAGGACAGGAAAACTACTTTAATTTTGTCAGGAAGGGGGCTGTGAGGTGTAATAATAATTGCATAATTAATATGTTATCTGACATGGAAGTATGCTAAATATAAATAAAAAGACATATCTGTCTACACCAGTGATGTTTTTGGAGGCACCAGTGCCCCTGAAACTTGTAATTGATGCCCAGGATTGAAATGGAAACTGTTTGGCCAGGGAGTTCTAAAAATAGTCTCTAGAACAACTTAAATCTTTAGAACAGCTTACCTCCCATTTTCCTGTTCCCTTATTTATAAGTGTTATCCTCTTATTACCAACTATGGGAAAATTTTACAATCATTTATAGGAATAGAACAGTGACTATGTGATTCAGAAAGGAAAGAAATCTACAGAGTTCAAATGAGCAACTTAGCTCTATTATTAAACAACATTAAACATAACTTGTTTTCTATGTATGTCCATATAGAAATATATATATAGTTATAATGAGGTGAGCTACAGACATTATATATATGTATGTACATACATACTTGTATGTTTGTGTGTGTGCGTGATGTTTGTGGCAAATATTACCAAATTACTAATATTACTAAATCTGATTGGACCCATTCAAATTAATTTAACACTCCTAGTTCTCTGGCCAACGGAACAAGAATTTGGGGGCTAAATGCATACCCTAAGGTCCAGGAAATGACTTCAGAAGGTTGCCAGATGCCCATAAGTCCATCTCCACCAGTATTTTGTCAGACTACCCTTCAAAGTTTTCCTTTATTCAGGAGTTATCTGACATTAAGTTATAAATCATTCTGTGAAATCTTTCTTACTATTGTTAACATTTCATATTATTCTCAACCTCATTGGAAATCCAGCATGTTCCTTTCTTTAGGTCCTGAATGTTCTTTTGTAATGAACGCAATACCTGAAAGTAGGGCCATCCAAAGTTTTGACAGGTGGCAGCACAAGTGGTTGGTGTATCATCGTAGAACCCTGGATGACAAGAGAACATTCCTGTGAATTTGGTAATATTATTAGTGAATAATGGGATTTTACAGAATTTAACTTAAGGTTATGTACTAGTGTGGGTTTTTTTCTTCAAACCATAAACCCCTGTATTTTAAGTGTTGAATTTTAATGGGAAGTTGGGAGGAGATGTATCAGGCACTTTTAGGTTACCAGGTTGCCATCATACTAACCTGTAGGTAATCAAGAACTTTGTTCTTGGCACCTTATTTTTTAATAATGAAGATTTTAAGGGGCACAAACAAGAAGAATGGTCCCTGTTGTTCAAGATCTTAGCAGTAGGAAGAGGTGGATGTCCTGAAATGTTCAGGAGAAAGGTTGTTCCTGGAAGAAGGGAAGTATTGGTCAGTGGTTCTGAGGATGGAATGACGTAGCCGGTTCAAAGTACAGAAGGAAGGTCAATGTGATCAAAGTGGAATGATTGGGGGCAAAGAGTGTCACAGACCTTGTCAAAGAGGGAGGCAAAGGCTAGATCATGGCAGTTTAGCATTTAACTTTCTTTAAACATAGGACATTACCAAAAAGTGAGATTCACCTACCACTGAACAAAGACTTAATGTATGTAAATGGGGTTTTTATGCTTCTTTTCAGACTCAAATGTTGAAGGCAAAAAATAACTATAATCAAATTTAATCCAACTTTGCAATTACATGGTATTTGAACTTACTGAACTTCAAAAATGTCAAATTTGTGTTCACAAATTATTTATCTCCATTAGTTCGTATGGTGATTTGAGAGGCTTTTATTGAACTTACTTTTATGGATCATCAATTTGTTGTTATTTCTAACAACAACCTTTGAATTATTGTCAAGGATTTCTATGAAGTCAATAGGGATATTTACATGAAAACTCTGAAGTTAAGAAAACTATGTTAAAAGCAATCTCTGTAATCAAATTTTTGTGACAAAAATCATTTTTGGATTACTTTGTGAATTTGTACAACACATATTTTTAATAATATATTATATATTATTATAAATTATGCAGTATATGTTACAATTAGGATCATGAACTAGTCTTACTAAGGAGATGTGTGTTTTTACACCAACACTGCACATTTTTAGAATCTGGATTTTCTACAAGCTATTTTGGAAAAATAAAAATTCTTGTCAGTCTCAGACTTTACTGGCATATACATGGAATTCAGAAGGTTCAAAGTTGAAGTTTATTTTGAGTATTTTCACAACTTGCTAGAAAATAGCACATGAAATAGAAAGGACCATGAAGTGTTACTGGTTTTCTTCTGCATGGCTCTAGAGATTTTATTTTCACTCCAGCTGAAAATGCTATGAAAGAATCTTTCCACCCTTTTGGTGATTTGGGATAAGTAAAAAACAAATATGTCAGTACTTTCTTCTAGCTATCAGAAAATTTACTGATGATGTAATTTTAATTAGTAAACATGTTGTACATGTCTTTTTTTTTAAGATTTATTTATTTTAGAGAGAGAAGAGAAAGAAAGATTGAGAGAGAGCAGGGGGAGGGCTAGAGGGAGAGGGAAAGAATCTCAAGCAGACTCCCCACAGAGTGTGGAGCCCTTTGCAGGCCTCAATTTCACTTGAGACCATGACCTGAGCTGAAATAAACAGTTGGGCACTTAATCAACTGAGCCACCGGGGCACCCCAATGTGTTGTACATTTTAATGTAATAATGCATATGTCAGCATGGTCTTACTTCCACTTTCCTCTGAAAAATATCTGTATCTGTAGTACCAAAGGTTAATTAACATCCAAGAAGAAAAGATGCAAAGAAAACATAAACCCTCTTGGGGCGCCTGGGTGGCACAGCGGTTAAGCGTCTGCCTTCAGCTCAGGGCGTGATCCCGGCGTTATGGGATCGACCCACATCAGGCTCCTCTGCTATGAGCCTGCTTCTTCCTCTCCCACTCCCCCTGCTCTCCCACTCCCCTGCTGTGTTCCCTCTCTCGCTGGCTATCTCTATCTCTGTCAAATAAATAAATAAAATCTTTAAAAAAAAAAAAGAAAACATAAACCCTCTAGATAGATATATCTAAAGAAAACTCAAAAGAAAGCTAATTTTGTTCAAATAGTGCCATTGGCTGAACTGATTAGACAATGATCAAAATCAACTAAACCTTAAAAACAAAGAAAAGAAATGTGGCAAATAAGAATAACAGATAAGCGTTATTAATGTAATGTCATGGTGAAGCACAACAATTGAGCTAAAGAGATGTGAATCTAGGTATATTTATTAAGAGGAAATCAAAACATTGAAAAGTATATTGGTTAGATTCAGCTGATGTGTATAAGGGCAATCAGGTGGTTTCCAAAATGAGGGATTAGGTGAAAGACACGAACTTCAATGCCTTCTCTAATGTTTTCATGTTAAGAAATAACTTTTACCACAGTAGAGAGACACTATCTCTTTCAAGAGATTTGTAAGCTCCATAAATGATTTTAACTATTCAAAAGATTATAAAAAGCATACAACACGTCAGTATACGTTTGTCCCAAGTCATAGAATGTTAAACACCAAGAGTGAACCCTTATGTAAACTATGGATTTGGGGTGACCATGCTGTGTCAACTATAGTTTCCTCAGTTGTAACAAGTATGCTACACTGTTGATGTTGATAGTGGGGGACACTGTGCATGAATGGGGACAGGGGCATATGGGTCATCTTTGTTCCTTCCATTCAGTTTTGCTGTGATCCTATAACTGCTTTAAAAAATAAAGTCTATTAAAGAAAAAGTGCACATGCATCTGAATGGAATTAGTCATTTTCTTCCTTTCTTTATTTTTAAAAGAGGTTTTGATGTGTATTTGATGGGATGTTTGAATAAAGGAAATGGGAAGTTAGAGATATGATTCTAGGCCTTATCAGTGTGTTCTTGTCATGCTGAGGAATGCTATTTATATCTTCCCAGTTTTAAAAGTAATAAAATACACTTTCTCCTTTTCCTGGACCACCTAACTGAAACGAGGTAGTTAGTCCTTCTCTTAATTATAAGCAAAAGTGACTTATCCATAATTCTACAACATCAATTCACTGCTACCCAATTAAAGACAAATGTTTCAGAGAAAAATTCTAATTCTTTTTACATCTAAATTTGCTGTGATTGATAATCAGGGCAATGCAAATTAAAATCACAATGAGATACTGTATTACTGCCACCAGTCTGGCAGAAATTTAAAAGTTTAGCAATAATAGAAAGTGTTGGAAAGGATGTGGTGTAGTGGAAACTTCATACACTGTAGATGAGAGTATAAATTGGTACAAGCACTTTGAATTGCTAAAATCCTGAAATCCCACTCGAATGTATATTCCTTGAAGAAACTCAGGCATATGTGTACCAGGAGATTTGTAAAAAAATACATTCGCTGCTTCATTGTTTGTTTTAGTAAAATGGTGGAAGCAATCCAAATGCCTCTCAGCAGTAGAAAAGAGAAATACCTATGGTATAGTCATACCATGGAACACAAACGTGAAAAGAAAGAAACAGCTACATACATTAATAGGACTGCATCTCCAAAATGTTAAATGAAAGAAGCAATCTCCGAAGTCTATATTCAGAGTGACTGCACTTTCATAAAAATAAAAATAAAAACAGCAAAACTAAATAACACATTGCTTGGAAGCATGTACGTATGTGCTAATGCCATAAAGAAAAGCTAAGGAATAATATACAAGTTTTGGTTAATGGTTTACTTGTGGGGCTATGTGTGTGACTTAATTAAGAGGAACATGATGGACAAGCTGGGTTCCATGAACAGACACTTGTTTATTTAAGCAATATATTTATGTTATGCATAATCTTCTGTATGTACGAGATTTTTAAAGTTAGAAAACATTTTCGTAGAACACTCTGAAGGGTATGATTCCTTAATCTGGGATTATGTGTTTGTTGATTTATGGACCAAAGTATCAAAATGCAATGTATTTGGGATAGGTCAGAGCCCTGGGGTGAGGGAAATGCAGCTGCCATACACATCACCAATCCAATTTGGAAGTTTACTTACTTTTGTCAAGATATTGCTAAGATTAGACCCCCTTTGAATACTTCACGGTTAAATCATAGTCAGTGCACAATTTAAACAGTTAGAATTTTATAAAAATGATATCAGGTGTATGAATTCTATTTGACTTTAGGTTACTTTCCTAGTTGTATGGAGGAAATTTTGGAACACCAACAATGAACAGCCCATGAATCAATTGTGTGGGGGTGTGTGTGTGTATTTACCTCTGAGTCCAGTGAAAGAGGGAAGGGTCTTGTATTTTGGACTATTACCAGATTCTCAAGACTTTTAAGTTAGGATGATTCAGACAGGGAAAATACACCCACAAATCACAAAACTAATACTCAAAGTGAAAATTAGAAGAAAAAGTAATATGTATGTCTTGTTATTTGTATGTAGTTCATGTGAATTAATGCTTGTTATTTTATTATTTAGAAAGAGAATCACTTGGTTAAACATGTGTCTTGTTAATGCTTTTATTTTGTTATTGTAAATTTGAACCTCATTGTGTTTTTATGTCTTAATTCTCACCATATCCAGAGTTCAATAGAAAGAAAACTATTTTCAGGGCACACAGGGATCATTTAAGCATTCCTCCCTCTGTATGCTGAGTGATCTCAGCCTGATTTGGTAGATTTGGAATGAGCCAAGGGATTCATATTTTACCAAATAGTTCTGGTGCTTTAGGTGTAGTGTGATTAATATAGCCCAGTATCAGGGCTGCTTTTTGAGAAAGCATCCTAGATAGACCAAGACTTGTCAGGAGGTCAGACCCCAAGACCCTTAAAAGTGCAGATATTATCTTGACCAATAGGGCCCAAGACTTAGAACATGATTATCATTCAGGAGGTGGTGTTTGCCTCTCACAACTTCCTCATAAGCACTCCTCACCTCTTATCAGAAAGAAAAAATTCTGGGCTTAACCCTCAATCCAGTTTCCCAAAGGAAAGGGCAGATAAAGTTTTCCTATCTGAACTTTTTAGATCAAGCAGCAGGAAGGCATTTGCATGCCTTTTTGTCCATGGCCATGTATTCAAAGTGTCTCTGCATCTTAATTTATGCAGTTCAGTGCTGGATTTTTATTTTCTAACGTTTCTGGCAAATAAAATATATCTTACTGAACAAATTTATCTTCTTTTATTGCCTCCCCTTTTATCTTCTCTCTCTTTTCCTATTTTGTTCACTCCCTTTTCTTGATCTAATTTCTTTTACTTTCAAAACCCATCTCTCACTCTGGTTTTATGTCAGTCTGTTTACTCAGTGAGCAATAATTCCTAAGTTAATTACATTCTTACAGTCATATATATATCTGTTCTCTAGATGAAAAATTTTCTGAATCTTCTCTTTTCTCTGTTTTCCAGATTGGCCCTTCACTCCCTAACTTGTTCCTTTCATGTCTTGTTTTATCAACTTCTGGGTCAATCTTCAAACCCTTCATCTTGCCATTTACCAAAGATATTGTCACCAGACCTGTAACAAAATGCAGTGTTCTGGATTTATTCCAGGATGGGATGCACGTAAACACAGCACATTTGTTCCTTTAGAGACGTCTGAGGAGAGGACAGCTAGAAAGAATTAGTTAAAATACGACTAATTAGAGAATTGTTAAATACATTTGTTTGGCCAACATCATGAACTACAAAATTGATTTAAGGTCCTATTTTATGCTGTAGGCTAGCTAGCTATGTCTCTGGTGTAACGATCAATCTCTGGAATAGAGATATTTGACACAGTCAAGGTGATCTAGCTGATATAAAAGCTGAAAAATTACTAAAATATATATATGTATATTAGGATATATCTTTGATTCCACTATGCAGGGGAGAGCCAATTGTAATATTTAGTGAAACTATTTTAAATTGACAGCAATTTTTTACATCATGCAATTATTCAAACCTCAAAACAGCCTTTTTCATCCTACAAGTTGCACTATTAGAAAAGGCTCTCAAGAATATGTGGTGTCTCTGCTGAATCTTGATGAGCGAGAACAAGTATTTTGGCACTGCTTTTACTGAATCAGACTACTGGGAGTCTCTATTTGTCATTGTAAGGACTGATACTAGCTTAAGAAAGCATAATGTGTGTCTGCTCACTGTAAGAAATTAGTCATTATTGCATCATATTTTTTTAATTACTTACTTTTTTAAGATTTTATTTTATTTTATTTTAAAAGATTTAATTTTTAAGTAATCTCTATACCCAATGTGGAGCTTGAACTCACAACCCTGAGATCAAGAGTCACATGCTCTTCTGACTGAGCCAGCCAGGCTCCCCTGTACAATAATTTAGTACAAAGTACCTGAATTGGAATTTCAATTGGGGCTTTTATTGATATAAAGTTTATTTTTAAGTGCTTTTTCCACCATTTTGCCAAGCTCGTCTAGATTAAAAATTGTCAATTGTCTGTTGGTCTCAGCTTTATTTTATTATTATTAATTTTGTCTGTTTTAAGCTTCTCGGGAAAAAGAAAATGTGTTGTAGAATACTGGGTTGTGATGCTGTATATAAACATACCAGAAATAAATTGAATGTAGACTAGTCCTTAAAACAAAATACAGCTTTTGTCAGGGCATTGTTATCATTTATGTTTTGCAGTCAGAAATTCATTTTAAGTACATTATTTGATAATGACCATATCCGATAAAGTCTGGAAGTTCAAGAAGAGTTAAAGAATAGGAAAGGATGGTGGTAAAAAGAAGCTATCTGACAATTTGCTTTTATGTTTTGAGCAATACTTCATTTCAGACAGAGTTGTTTAATCCAGACTAGTTTTGCTGCTAGTGGTTTAAAATTTAGCCAGTGTGTTATTAGATAATATGTTGAAATAAACAGCAAAATAACTTCAAAACATTTATGTACATATTTTCTCTGAATTGTATGAGCATAATTTGAGAAGCAGTCTTTTTCTCAAAGGAAAATTATGACATGCATATTGCCCAAGTATGATATTTCTAGGTAAATGAATGATTAGCGCTCTGTTTTAAAAGAAAATAAAGTTAACTATATGAATCTCAGCACATAGAAAATCTAAATGTAAAAAGACAAGTATTGTCATAACTTATGAGATGAGTCAATTCAGAAGTCATATTTTGTGAAAATCCATCATGAAACTTTCAAACAAATCATGACTTTATTTAAGGACAAACATATATTTCAATTTATAAAAATGTCCTTTGGCTTTATGTTTGGAAAATTTCCAAAACTATACAAGGATGAAAGGGCATTGACAGTTGGTTTTCTTTTTAAAATTATCTTTAAATATTTATAAATTAACACTTAGAAGCTTAATAAATTACAGATTTTCAAGCACATAACTCATCACTTATCAAATAGGTGTGTAATTTTTTGTGAATTAAACGAACTTGTATTCTACATATATTTTCTTAAAAGACTGATTTTTTTTTCAATTTATCTGCAAGTTTTTTTTCTAGAACTTTCTATAGACTTTTTAGTACTATTGTCCAGAAAGGCAATAAGTAATGGAGTTAGACTTTTGTTGGGAAGCAACAGTTGGCAGGTCTGCCAGTTTCAACAAGAAATTCTGCCAAGTTCAGCCATTGTTTGGCCATTTGGGGAAATGCTTCAACATTTTGTGTTAAAATACCAAGCAACCTTCTCATTTACCCTAGTTTGAAAGGTCATTCCTTGGAATTCAGTGAAACCTGAACACTAACTACATTACAGAAAGCATCTTTACTAATTTATTCCCCTTTACAAAAGCAGTGGAGGGATAAATATTAGGTTGACCTAAGAATAATAAAATGATAATTAGTTTCTGAGTATTTTCTCTTTGGCAGTGGGTCATGTTTCTAACACCTTCAAAATTTCAGCTCTAGCATCTATTGTATACTCCAAACAAAATCACAGAGTCACTATCTAGTTTTCAGAGACTGATAAAAAAAAAATTCATTCATTTAATTATTTATTAAGCAATATTTAAGCACCTACTAGATGCAGGCACTTATCTAGATGCTTAGGATATATTAGTGGAAAAAAAGCAGG
Source organism: Ailuropoda melanoleuca (assembly GCF_002007445.2). Classification (NCBI taxonomy): domain Eukaryota; kingdom Metazoa; phylum Chordata; class Mammalia; order Carnivora; family Ursidae; genus Ailuropoda; species Ailuropoda melanoleuca. The sequence continues at coordinate 153,890,971 of NC_048219.1, forward strand.
CAGAAGTGCTTGTCCATGTAGAGTTTATGTGTTAAAGATATGGACAGAAAATAAACATAGTTGATGGTTTGTTGCAATGTGATTGATGTTATAAGAAAAAGCTAGGACAAAAGGAAATAGATGAAGATGAGCAAAGGGGTTATGGTGGTATAGGTGTAGCTGACTTTAAATAGTGTCTAGGTTAGGTCCCAAAGAAAACTTTGTATCTGAGCAGACTCCAGGGAGGAAAGGGAGCTGACATGGATTTCTGCGAGAAGAGCATTTGATGCTCTTTGAGAGAAACCCACAGATGATTTTTAATCTTGTTTCAGATAATGTGCTTATCGTTCCTTAATTTTATGCTAATTGATATCAGAAGTACTAATGAGAATTAAATTTCTCTGGAGGTGAAGGAAGAAGAAATATGAAAATCTGGAATCCAGGAACTATAGGCCCACAAATAAGGAAGATTAGCGTTTTTTTTTCATATTCAGGTGCTGTAATGGTGGATATGTGACGAAGAGTAAAGGAAACATGATAAACTTAAAAAGTTACTCAGCTAATTCATTCAAATAAGTATTATTTCATTAATTTCTATTATAATCTTACATCAATAAATATGATGCACAATGATCTTTGCTGTTTATTACAAATTTAATTTAATTCTAAAGAGTTATCCAAGTAGGAATTGATAGAAAAGCTAGAAAAGCTCATACATTGTATTTATAGTCTGTGTCCTCCCCTGATTACAAAATTATGCAGTTATATCTGGAACTAAAATCATAGGCCAGAATGTAGAACAATCCTTGACGTCTACATGACTTTGAGTAATTAGGAGGAGAGTGTTGTCTAAATGGAGAAATCTAACTTTTTTTTTTTAAAGCAGATGCTGTTTCAAGATCTACATCAGAGTGACACTTAATGAAAGCCTCTGAGGACACACAGAGCTAGAGTCTCCTGTTTCTGTTAGAAACCCATTAACTAGATTTCTTTACCTTGTTCAGGACTCTAGCTTCAGAAACCATATGTAACATGAAAAGTTTTGAACATGTAGTCCTTTATGGTACAGATAGTACTAGAATTGATACAGTCGCAAGCTTGCAACTTTAAATATGTAGTCTTTTATGACATTGAGAATTTAGTGAATAATCAGCTTTCAGGGTTAATCTGAAAAATCACACAATGAGTGAATTTTTAAAGGATGCTTGAGTTATACAATGACTCAAACATAAAAACTCTTTGTTAATTTTGGTGTATTAATTTGAAAGAAGTAGGCTGGAATCTGGTTCATTAAATATGGACATATATTAATTTTATGATCAAAGAGATTCAGTAAGTGTTTTCTAATAATTTTGAACGGATAACATGGAACACAGCACAGGAAATCCTTTTGGAAAGTGTATAATTAAGGAAGTTAACTCGTGAGGAATTCAATTAATTAAAATATTAAACAATATTTAGGAAAATCATATTGTGGGCTTCACCCCTGTCAGTTTGTTCTAGACCTTAATACTTGTTCATATCTCATTTGAAGGTCTTCCTGTTCAAATTAATGAAACCAACTGTATGGTGACTAATATAACAAAATAAAAATTATAAAAAAATAAATAAATTCACTTAATTCAATAAAAAAATTAATGAAACCAAGCATTCTTCAAAGCTTTATTCTTAGAATATCTTTCTTTAACTACATTCTTTCTGTCTTAAAAATGAACAGTTTCTGATACCCAACCATGATGTTTGTGATTGATTTAGATGCAAGGAAATCTTTCTGTTGACATACGAAAGATCAAAGTTACATTAGAAGCAGTTGTAAATTAGATATTTCAGAATATCTTAACCAAAGCACATACAATTGTCAACTAGGTAGAGTCCATTAGACTGTTCTTTATTTCAGGGTTGTGTTTCTTTTTAATGTTTCATCTGTAATACAAGGTTTCCCAAATATAATAAATATGTACAGAAAATATCTGATTTATCAAGTTTTGTCATTTTAGAAAACATCCTACTTCAGGCTTTCAGCCCTGACCTTGTGACAAGATGAAAAGCTGAGTGGCAGCCAGCATTGTAGATGAAGAGTTCATATTTTAATTGGCACTGAGCACTGAGGTGGAGCTGACATTGTCCAGAACAGGGGTCCTGTCTTGCTTACCTTTAACATCTAGCATCGGGCCTGGTGCCCGATGAGTGCTTGCTAAACAGAGGATCATTCTGTTTAACCCTAGCACCCCCCCAATAGCAATAAGTCATATAACTTAAAATACAACTGTTCTTTGATAGGATTAAATTGTGGTGTGAACATAAAGTTTCCCAAATAAGATACACAATGAGAGCAGACTTTAATTACATAAAAGAAAGAACAGTCTGGAAGGTCTTATGTGAATCATATAGAGGAAAAACAAGCTACCTTTTTTTTTTTTGGAGTGTAGAAACTTCATACCTTTTCAACCTCCCTCATTTATAATTGTTTTAAATATTTCTTCTACCTATATTTAGAACCAAATCAGACTCCACCCCTCTTCAAAAAAAAAAAAAAAGGATTGAGTAACTGGCGAATATATACCATGCTCATAGTTAGATGACTTAATGTTATTAATATGTTAATCATTTTCAGTTTAACTAATGAATTCACTGCAATTCCAATTATCATTCCAGCAGGAATTTTTAAAGAATTTCCAAAATCTAAAAACCTAAATAATTTTGGGGAAAAAGAGCAAGTATTGGGGCGCCTGGGTGGCTCAGGTGTTAAGCATCTGCCTTCAGCTCAGGGCGTGATCCCAGCGTTCTGGGATCAAGCCCCACATCAGGCTCCTCTACTAGGAGCCTGCTTCTTCCTCTCCCACTCCCCCTGCTTATGTTTCCTCTCACACTGGCTGTCTCTCTCTCTGTCAAATAAATAAACAAAATCTTAAAAAAAAAAAAAAAAGAGCAAGTATGGATGAATGCCCCTAACTAGTTGTAATGGTTAACTGTATGCATTAAGTTGGCCAGGCTATGGTGCCCAGTTTGATCTAGTCTGGAGGTTGCTGTAAAGGTATTTTGTAGATGTGATTGACATCTAAGATCAGTTGACTTTAAGTAAAGGAGATTATCTGGATAATGTGTCTGGGTCACATCTGATCAGTCGAAGGCTTTAAGAGCAACACTGAGGTCTTCTGAAAAATAATTCTTCAAAATTTTTGTTTTCTAAGCTACTCTTAACTGCTAGAGGCTAGAGAGTAACTACTGGGCATTTGGTTTGGAGGAAGGTGAGGGCTAAACAGGTATAGATGAAAGAATTTAATGGAAGGAAATGCATACAGAAAGAAAGATGGGAAATTATAAATTGCAGATTTTACCTACTATATACAGGCATTTCTCATTTTATTGTGCTTCTCAGCTATTGCATTTTTTTTTAAAGATTTTATTTATTTATGCGACAGAGATAGAGACAGCCAGGGAGAGAGGGAACACGAGCAGGGGGAGTGGAAGAGGAAGAAGCAGGCTCATAGCGGAGGAGCCTGACGTGGGGCTCGATCCCATAACGCTGGGATCATGCCCTGAGCTGAAGGCAGATGCTTAACCGCTCTGCCACCCAGGCGCCCCCTCAGCTATTGCATTTTTTATAAATTGAAGGTTTTGGTAACCCTGCATTAAACAAGCTTATCAGTACCATTTGTCCAACAGCATTTGTTAACTTCCTGTCTCTATGTCACATTTTGGTAAGTCTTTCAAAATTTCAAACTTTTTCATTATTATCATATTGTTATGGTGATCTGGGATCAATGTTCTTTCATATTATTATAGTAATTGTTTTGGACACCATTGACCATGCCAATATAAGATGGCAAACTTAATAAATGTCGTGTGTATTCTGACTGCTCACCCATCTCTGTCCCTTTCCATGTGCCACCCTATTCCCTCAAGATACGACCATATTGAAATTAGGCCAATTAATAACCCTACAATGGTCCCTATGTGTTGCAGTTGAAAGGAAGAGTCGCATATCTCCCACTTAAAATCAAAAGCTAGAAATGACTAAGCTTAGTGAGGAAGATATGTTGAAAGCTGAGATGGTCAAAAGCTAGCTTTCTTGCACCAGTTAGCCAAGTTGTGAATGCAGAGGAAAAGTTCTTGAGGAAAATTAAAAGTGCTACTCCAAGGTACACACAAATAATGAGAGAGGTAAAGAGTCTTATTGATGATATGAAGAAAGCTTCAGGGGTCTGGATAGATCAAACCAGCCACAACATTCTCTTGAGCCAAAGCCTAATCCAGAGCAAGGCCCTGACTCTCTTCAATTCTGTGACGTCTGAGAGAGGTGAGGAAGCTGAATAAGAAATTTGAAGCCAGCTCAGCTTGGTTCATGAAGTTTAAGGAAAGAAGCCGTCTGTGTAACAAAAGAGCAAGGTGAAGCAGCCGCTGCTGATGTAGAAGCTGCAGTGAGTTACCCAGAAGACCTACCTGAGGTAATTAATGCAGGTGGCTACAGGAAACAACAGACTTTCAGTGTAGACAAAACAGCCTCCTATAGGAAGAAGATGCCATCTAGGACTTTCATAGCTAGAGAAGAGAGGTCAATGCTTGGCTTCAAAGCTTCAAAGGACAGGCTGACTCTCTTGTCAGGGGCTAATGCAGCTGGTGACTTTAAGTTGAAGCCAATGCTCATTTACCATTTTAAAAGTCCTAGAGCCCTAAGGATTTTGCTAAATCTACTCTGCCTGTGATCTATAAAATAGAACAACAAAGATTGGAAGATGGCATATCTGTATACAACATGGTTTACTGAATATTTTAAGCCCACTGTCAAGAACTACTGCTCAGAAAAAAAAAAAAAAAAGATTCCCTTCGAAAGATTACTGCTCATGAAAGATACACCCAGTCACCAAGAGGTCTGACGTACAATGAGATTAATGTTGATTACTGTAGTTCTCATGCCTGCTTAGATAGCATCCATTCTGTAGCCCATGGATGAAGGAGTAGTTTCAACTTTTAAGTCTTATTATTTAAGAAATACATTTTATAAGGTTAAAACTGCCATACATTGTGATTCCTCTGATGGATTTGGGCAAAATAAACTGAAAACCTTCTGGAAAGAATTCATTTTAGATGCCACTAAAAACATACATGGTTCATGGGAAAGGTAAAAGTATCAACATTCACAAGAGTTGGGGAGAGGCTGATTCCAACCGTCAAGGCTGACTTTGAGGGGTTCAAGATTTCAGTGGAAGGAAATAACTGCAGATGTGGTAGAAATAGCAAGAGAACTAGAATTAGAAGGAGAGACTGAGGATGTGACTGACTTGCTTTAATCTCATGATAAAACTTTAACAGACGAGCAGTTGCTTTTTGTGGGTGAGCCAAGATAGTGGTTTGAATGGGATCTATTCTTGGGGAAGATGATGTGAAGATTGTTGAAGTGACAACAAAGGATTTAGAATACTCCATAAACTTTGTCGATAAAGCAGCTGCAGGGTTTGAGAGGACTGACTCCAATTTCGAAAGTTCTGTGGTATAATGCTATCAAACAACACCTCATGCTACACAAAAACCATTCATGAAAGGTGTCAATGGTTGCAGCAAACTTCATTATTGAGTTATTTTAAGAAATTGCCACAGCCACCCCAACCTTCAGCAACCACCACCCTGATCAGTCAGGGACCATTAACATCAAGGCAAGACCCTCCACCAGCAAAAAAAAAAAAAAAAAAAAAAAAAAAAAAAAAAGACCCTCTTCCACAACTCACTCAAAGCTCCAGATGATGGTTAGCATCTTTTAGCAATAAAGTATTGTTTTTAAATTAAGGTATATATGTTGTTTTTTAAACATAATGCTATTGTACTACACTATTTACATAACTTTCATATGTACTGGGAAACCAAAAAATTCATTCAACGGGCTTTATTTCTTATGATATCACTTTATTAAGGTCACTAACCTAAGATTCTGGGACCAGCATCCATTCACACTAAGGGTGACTCGATACTACCAGCCACCAACAGGAAAGGGAAGCAGGGTGGTTTTATTTTATTTTATTTTTTTAAGATTTTATCTATTTATTTGACAGACAGGGAGCACAAGCAGGGGGAGCAGCAAGCAGAGGGAGAGGGGAAAAGCAGGCTCCCCACCAATCAGGGAGCCCGATGCGGGGCCCCATCCCAGGACCCGGGGATCGTGACCTGAGCTGAAGGCAGCCGCTTCACTGACTGAGCCACCCAGGTGCCCCAAGGGAAGTGGGGTGGTTAAAAGCGTGAGCTCTGGAGTCTGGATTGCCAGGATTAAGTTCCTGGCACCTCCACTTGAATAGCTGTATGATTGGGGCACATTATTTAGAAGCTCAGTGCCTTGGTTTTGGAGTTTCTTATCTGCAAACAACAACAACAACAACAACAACAATAATAATAATTCCTGAGGCTTTGGGTAAGGTTAAATGACTTTATATGTGAGTAATTAATCACGTACATAGCCGAAGGCAAGTCCTCAACGAAATCAACTAAATAATCTCAATAGGGCAAGCCACCCTTTAAAAAGGCGTTCTCCTGTATTAGTGCAGTATGGAAAAATTCATCAGCTGCTAACTTTGGGAAAGAGAACTGCAGCAGGGAAGGCAGACTCTTGTCTGAGGCAAAAAAAAAAAAAAAATTATTTGTCCCTCAGGAATATGAAGATATGTGCACTCATCTAATAATGTCAAGGACCAGAGGCTTAAGCTGACAATAAATATATATATTTACCAAATAAACCTGACAAGTCCAAAGATATTTTAGTTAACTGGGAGTTTAATGAAATTATGTTTAACGATTTACAATGTAGCGGCATCCTTACTACATATGACATGAATGCTGTCTGAAGTATACTCCATTTTAGGCAGCTGTTTCAAACAGGGATTATACCTACATTTCCAAAACACAAATGAGTGAGTTATATTTTTTGCCTTAGCTAAAAAGTATATTGGCATGTTTTGAAAAAGATTTAAAATAAAAGAGTTTTATTGAAAATAACTTTTTGAAGAAGACGTATGTAGGCTGATTAATAAAATATTGAAACATGTCAGTCTAATATTAGGTTTCCACTATTCAGGTAAAAGTAAGTCTGCTCTTTGCCTCACATTTGAAAACAACTACAGAGTTAGGAAAAAAAAAAAGCACACACACATTTTGTTTGACAACATTCTTTTCTCATAGTCTTAATCCTACTTATTTTCAGTTATAACATGCTTTATTCTTCTCTAGTACTTACCACAGTTCTGATTTTCCCTTCAAATTATCCTTGGAAAGAAGGCAAAATGCAGGTTTATGCACAAAATATCTAAACAACAATTGGTATCATGTTCATGAAGACGGATTCGTTTAATACTCAGTTGCAGATTTTTGAAATTGATACTTGGGTATAAGACAAATTTATCTTAGTTTTGATAAAACCAAGCCTGTGTGCTCCTGAGTATGCTAATGAGCCTCCAAGTGACTAAGCTGTGAGGAGAGGTCGCTCTTGTCAACCAGATAGTTGCCATTTACTGTCTCACTGCTATTTAATATACCAAGGGACATGCTCAGGAGTCACTGTGGTTTTACAAGAAACACAACTGAGCTCAGGTTCACCTAAACCCGAATAGAAAAAAAATGACAGATTTATACAAAAGTTTATGCCATATTAACATTTTTAATTAAAAAATACATTCCATATTAATGGGAATAAGATTTCTCTGAAAATTGGGCTCCATCCAACAACCTTAATAAAGTATAGAGCTATAGCGTTAATACCATAGGGGTAAGTTGGTTATTTATTTATTTACTTATTTGTGTTTATGTTGGGTTGAGTTGAGTTGAGATTTTTCTCCTTTAAGTTGGTAGTGAGGTAAAAAACATACATTTAATTAAAAGCACAAAGGAATAAAAAGATAAAACTTGTTCTACATTTTAAAAACAAATTCACTATTTTGGTCATTTTTGCAAATGATAATATATTAGTTGTTAGTTTTGTAGAATACTGTCTCTTTTAAGTAAACAAACTAAGTTAAAGAAAAAAGGAAGAAACATGTTCTAGGAAAATATTTGCAATTTATCATCTGATAAGTAATACTAATAATCTCATAAACATAGACTCTAACTCAGTTCACAGCCAGTGATTCTTTTTTATTTTTAAATAATAGTAAGACTTTTATTGTGTTATTAAAAATTAAATTCATTTCATTTTTTGTAAAATAACTTATTAAATTAAGAACTAATTTGATTTCAAGATTACACAAATATTGGAAATGCCAAAATTATTGATTTAATGCACAATATTATAATACTAATTAGACATGAAAAAATAACAATCTAGATTTATTGAGGACTTTTCTGTTTAAATTGGAATGGCAATGTAATGTATAACAATGTATTTCCTATTATTTAAATGGTTGGCTGACTTAATTATCATATGTATAATTATATGTTCTTTTATCCTAAATAACACTAGCTCGATATTTACATTCCAAGTTATATGATTAAATGTATTCCACCTATTACTGCTTCAATTTTGTACTAATTAAGACTCTATATCTTCAAAATTACAAATCAAATTATAGGTAGGTAAACCAAAATTAAGATGTGAAAACTATCTGGATCCTTTGGGTTGTGTAACTGCTATTGATGAAGAAATTTGGACAAAAATTCGTATGGGAATCCTATGGTAATAAATGGGAAAATCATTGAAATATCTGGTTAGTATGTAGCCCTGATCTTCTGTTTCTCATAAATTTTTATTTTCTTTCTAATTTCATCAGAATATTTTCTTATATTAAACAAGAGGATTTCTTGAAATAATGTAATAGTGCTGCATGATAGATGTACTTTGGTAGAAAAAGAGAGCTTTCTTAAGAAATTATAAATGTTTATAGTTCATGCATGGACTTCAAACCCAGATACATACAAATGTTTTAAATAGCTATGTACTGACTTTTCATCTTAAGAGTATTCTCTAATAGTCTGATTGAGTCAAGAACTCAGAGATGCAACAAATTTGACACTGAGTATCTTTCGTTAATACCATTGCAATGATACAGCTTACGTTTTTGGGTTAATACCATCTCTGAATCCTAAGCAAAGATAAGATAGAGAATAAAGTCAATGATTTCAGATAATGTCCTTTGAATATATTTGTTTTTTGAGAAGTTCATACCATAATCATGATAACTCTAAAAACAGAATTATTTTTCAAGCTGTGTTGACAGTCATACACAGAGTATGAAATCAGTTTTGTTTAGTGAATGTATTATTTTGATCCTTTAAAAAATGCTTTGTTAATTTTTCTATAAATATCTCTCAGACAACTCTTAAAAATCAAGTCACTATCAAATTTTAACCATGGAGCTAAAAATTGAAAGTAAAATAGTGTTATAAGGGTCACAAAAATGATGTAAGTTAAAAATATATAATCTATTAACTGAAGTTTTATTAGTTTTATGTGTTTATCAAAGAATTTATCCACACTAGCATAAAGCATCTAAGGTCCTCTTTCTTTGTCTTAATATTATTTTGAATTTCTTACTGAAATAAATTCATTACGCATAAAATAATGGCAAAATCCATGCAATGAATGTGAAGTTTCTCCTAAATATGCCAGGGTTTTGGTTCCATTTAAACTTACGCTAGGCATCACCAGTGAGTAAAGTACATACACCTTGGTCATTCATTTCACACAATTCTTAGAATTCAGAACCAATTCTGATCTCTTTTTCTTTTCCTGGTTTTCCAATCTTTGTTTTTCAGAGTGGATGAATGGTTATATATATTCTAAAAGTTTACATATTTTAATGAACAAAACAATATTTTGGAATGAGCTAAGTTATGTTAGGAAAAAAAGACCTTGTAGTAATAACCTAAAGCATATTTCTTAAAGATAATGGAATATTACAGGTAAAACATACTTCAGCTCACATTATTCTTATGGTTTCTGAATCCTATGTTTCATACTTAGAACTGGCCTTAGACTCTGCGTTGATTTTATCATCCTATAGCATCTAGAAAGAGAAGTTAATTCTTCACAGCTGAAAGCATGCATTGATCCTCTGATACTCTCTTATCATTAAGGAAACCAAATTTTAGAATATAATAACATGAGTTCTTATTTCAAACTTTCAATTATTTTCTCAAATAACATGCCTCTGCCTAATGACCTTCAAAATTCAGTGCCTAGTGGTTTTCAATAGTATTTTCTGAAAATAAAAAACTATAAGTCATACTATTAGTACAGTTTTAAAAATCTAATTAAATTATGTAAGAAAATTATGGGGAGTTCTAATCTAAACTAAAAATAATGCTATTTTAATTTTTGTTACTAATCCATGGCATTAGGTTAGACATTTAATGCTTTCTTTTCATTTCCTTCCTTAATTATCTAGTGGCTATTTACAAAGTCACCTTCTAAAAACACTTTTTCCATTTCTACGCATGTGTCAAGGAATTCAATACAATTAATGATTGAAAGGAAATAGGAAATCAGGCATAACTTTTTTAAGAATCACAAAAATAAGACTTAATTGAAGTTTCCATTATTAGGAGAAATTTGTGGAAAAATTGAGTAGAAAATTATGAGGGAGTTACTCAGAATGAGTTTGTAGTTCACTGTTTATGTGCCAGATTATGGATGATTAAGTACAGGATTTCTCCATTGAAGGACATTTTGCAGAGTATAATTACATGGGTAAGAAAGAATATATATATATAAATTATGTCAATCAATATAATTTGAACCCAAATCTGATGTCTAATTTTTATAAAAATAAATTATATCAGTCAATATAATTTGAACCCAAATCTGACATCTAATTTTTCTTAGCAACAAATATGTGATATCTCTATACCAACACTTAAGTAGACAATAGTTTCTTAACAGTCCAGCACAGTCTGTACTGGTGAAGGAAGCATTAACAGATGTTTCATCTCAACATTACTGTAGGTTTTTCTGGACATTCTTTTTTTTTTTAAATACACACTTTAATTTCTCTTTTTACTAATCTGATATACATATTTGGGAAAACTTTGCTACTTTTCCTTATTCACAGTTACCTCTATTTCACATCCTCCCCCCAAAAGCTTGCAGAGGGATACCAGACAAATTGAAGTAATACGCTGTTAGCTAAAGAGTTGTAAAATTACAGTTAATGTACAAATAACATTTTCTCAATCCTAGCGGGGTTTTTTTTTTTTTTTCTTTTTCTTTTGTAGCCCACCCCATGATCCAATACAGCGGAAACAATTCAGGGTTAGCAAGAGAGAACTTAACCACGTCTGGCAACAGCGAACAATGAAAATTCTATTAGTTCAATAGTTAGAGATATATGAGTAAAGAAAGGTGAAAGGCAAATAGAAGACACATAATAAATCCAAAGTGATTTCTTTTAATTCTCCATTTTGTTCAACTACAGATAGAGACCAAGACTCTGGGACCCCGTGAGTAGTTACTCTTTCCCCCCCTTTCTCAGAGTACTGACTTTATAAAAAGTTTAAAGACCCTTCCTGGGGGGAAAATGTTTTCCAGCTGTCAAAATTTAAGCTTAGCTAATAGTAGAGCAAATTTTAAAAGGCATTGTTCCCTGATTAAGTTATTTGTTTGAAGTATGCCTTTTAATCCATTTAGATCTTTTACTTGCTGAATTTATCTTCTAGAATATCACTGTACATAATAATATCTAGTAGTAATAGATTTTGTATACATTTTCGAGTAATACACTGTAGTTTCTTTCACATACGAAATAAGTGAGAATATGTTTCAATATTATTTCAATATCACTAAATTCTACCATAGAAACACTGCCAAACTAAATGAGAAAACTACTCAGAATACATATATTTATTCTGAATAATGTACTCACCCAGCACAGCTTCTAAAGAAATTCTTGGTGAAATATTCTTAGGATGGAATTTGATTTTCTGAGATTCCGCAGAAGAGATTTGCCTCCAGGCAAGGTGAGGAAGAGTGAAAGCCTTGCAATTTAATCCTGCAGGCAGGCTGAGGTCCAGTCAGCAGGGCTTGATGATCCTCTATCAGGAGGTGAGACTCTCTGCTGGAGAGAGAGGGTTGTTCTGAGTAGATTGGAAGTGTTGTCACATTGTATGTGCTCAGCAGCAGAAGGGAAACATCAGAGCTTCCTGTTACATCACTCTGACCCCGCCTGCAGTTAGTGTTAGGTTACTTTCTTTCTCAAATAGCATACCCCAGGAAAGCAGCACTCCTTTCTTATTCTGAGACATGAGCAAGAAGCAGCCTGAACAGACAGAGATCATATGCTGCATGAATACATTGTTAGCAGCAAAAGCTGGCTGGATTTCACCTTGACTGAGTGCTGTTAGAACTTGCCACACAGAGCTGCCTGTGATTTGAAGGAAATTTGAATATAATATCCTGCTCCAAGAATTAAAGGAGTTAGGGGAGTGTGTGTGAGTGTGGTGTGTGTATGGAATTATACTTTACAAAGCATTGAGGCACTATTATCTAACACGTGTTTCTTCATAAGTGAACACAAAAATAATACCTACATCCATCATAATTAACTCTGTGATCCAACTCATACTGAATTCTAATAACCAGAGCTATTGCCTGATCAGTTTTTCACAATTAAATGATGACATTTTATCCTGTAGGTTTTTTTTAACTTTTTTTACTTTGTTTACTCTAACTACATGTGTATGTGTCATAAACAAAACCACTGTGTATGTGTTGTGTGTGTGAACATACATATAGGATTGTTTGACATTATATGTAGGTATGTATATTAGGGAAAATAATCTTTTGAGAACATATTTATAAATTTAAATACTTGCACATATTTTAAAATATTTAACTTAATTATCTTATCACCTATGAAATAAAAAAGTAATTTATATTACATTTATCCCTCAAAATACCCTTACTAAAAATGCAGATAACTTATAAATATAATGATTATGTAAAATATGTAACATATTCTAATTTTTTAGAAAAAGTTTTCCCTCAAAACATAATTTTATTCCAAATGTGTTTAATAAATCATTGGGCATTAACTGGGTAGAATGCTTTAAATTTTAAATGCACTTGTCTTTTGATAATATGGTAAGTGTGTGAGATACAACAATAATCATAATTGCTGAAACCTAAACAGCGCTGGGCGGATTCTTCATCTTTAAACTAGAAGGGATTAATCAAATAGTATCTAAAACCGCTTTATATCTCTAAGAATTTGAATCAACAAATTAGGTAACATTCAGAAATAGATAAGATACTGTGATAATTATTCAATCCTTAGTAAATTTCAGATCAGAGGCATTGGAAAAATCAGTAAATTACTGCAAAATTCAGGAACAAAAAGAGATGCTCACACTTTTTCTTAACTAATAAAGGAGGACAAGTCAACATAAATTAAAGGGATACCATGTTCTGAAGCATTACGCTCCTGTTAACATTTTTATTACCTGGATCCATGGAAGAAACTTATTACACATCCTTGATTTTAAGATCAGTAGGATCAAGGTGAATAAAAATAAATACATACAAAAATAGGATAAAAACTAATCTCTGTCAGTTATAGTTAAAAGACCGGCAAGAAAGTGAGTGTTACACTTTGGTTACTGAGAGACAGAAATAACCAGAGGACTTAAATTGCCAGGTTATAGAATATTGTATTTTCAGTTACAGTTTGGTTAGCTTTGCTTTGGGAAGCTGCTGGGACATACTTCATTTTGAGCTATTTCTTTCAGCTCAGTAGAGGAAAAGTCAATGTTGCAGATTATGTCTGGCTCCACAAACAAGGGTTCTTTAATCAGAATACTGCTGTAGATAATCCCAAGTGAAAGCCTGACTGAATTCTGCTATGGAGGGAGGACACTGCTCTGGGAACTACTAAGAAAGAAGTGGAAAGCACTGGGATTGGACCCAGAGACATGAAATTCCAGTCCTGCTTCTGACACTCTCTAGGGTGACCTTTGACAAAACTTTTTAGGTCTTGGTGTTCCCATCTGAAAATTCAGAGTGGAATCAAGTACTAGATTTAATATCTGAATGATCACTGTCTATGTCTTCTCATCTTCCATGCTTTATATAATATCTGACCCCTAGAAAGAGATTAATACAGCTTTTGAACTTGTTATGAAAAACTAAAACTTTTCCCAATAAGTCTGCGAAAGCATTAGTATTTTTTCAAAGATTCATTTATTTCATTTGCCCACTAGTAAAGTCTAGTGAATAAGAAGTCTATGCTTTGAACTTATGTCTTAAGACTCTTAAACCAATGCTCTTTCCCCTTTACTCTACATCAAGTGATATACTAAAGGTTAATGGAGGTTATCATATTCCTACTTAAGTGATTGGTCAGGCATATGGTTATAATCTATGAAAACTCTTGGATAATTCTTCCTGGTATCATCTATAAGCCTTACTTTGGAATTATGGGTAAACTGCATCCCACCAATCAGATCCTTAAGAGTTGCCATTTTACAACCCCAGATGAAATAAATGGCATGAGGACTTCCAGGGAGCCCCTCTGGGTATGGAGGGACAAGACAAAAGATGGATGAAGCAAATTTCTCAAGTACACACTGAAATATGATGACAAATATTTAAGAAAATGCTGTAGAACAAAATGAATTATTTCAATAATCAATGAGGTGATTCTTAGGCAATGTGGCATTAATCAATTAATTCAGTATTATGTGTTTCATATATATATATATAAAATAATCTTTTTCCATGCAGATTGAAGACACTGGCGACCATTTAATAATTAGTGGTCAAGCTTATTTTTTGAGCTACATACTGTAATAGTTGTGTTGGGGAGTTAAGGAAAAATAGGATGTGTCCTGCTCTGTAGTTGTTTAAAGCACGGATTGGCTACACATGAGGATTTAAGCACCAAATTCTCTGCAGTTAGCAGCAAAAGCTACAGGCAGAGCCTAGATGTAGCCACGCAGAGATGTCAATAGGGTTTTCTATAGAACTGAGGGATAAGAGGTGCCTGGGTGGCTCAGTCGTTAAGCCTCTGCCTTTGGCTCAGGGCGTGATCCCTGGACCCTGGGATCAGCCCCACATCAGGCTCCCTCCTTAGAGCCTGCTTCTTCCTCTCCCACTCCCCTGCCTGTGTTCCCTCTCTCGCTGGCTGTCTCTCTCTCTGTTAAAGAAATAAATAAAATCTTTAAAAAAAAGAACTGAGGATAAGGTATAATTGAAAAATGACATATATAATGATAAATAGCCATAGTTGTCCATTTTAGAGTCCTATACACAGGATTATACCTACATTTGTAGTCCCATGTAAGGCTCACTAGTACCATAGTCCCACAGTAATGAATACCAATTACCATGTGAAATGCACTTTGACACATACTCAGGAGGAAGCTAACTCAAAATCTCTGGATTACTGGTTATAGTATATTACTAAGTTAGTCAAATGGACCAAAAATGTGATTTGGCAAATTTAGTTCTCTACAAGCTGCACTGATCACTTATTCTGAATTTGTGTAGCTACAGCCTTGGAGGATGGTTCTGCCACAAAAATAAACAAGACAAAACAAAACAAAACACTTACATAAAACATATTACGGACAGACTACTAAGGAGAATATAAGAAAGATCTTTACAAATGATTTCTATGATTATGTTGTGAATGAATATATTATGTTGTATGTTAATAATTCCTCTGTGTTCTCAATTGTCTGAAAGTTGTTACACTCAGAGATAATTTATGTAGTCAACAAACCAAATATACCTTGCTTTATTAAAAATTCACCAGTAATTTGAAGAGAAACACATAATTTTTATAATCTTTGCATCAAAAAATTCTAGGAAGGTAATAAGTTGACCTGACCTGTTATTATTTTACCTAACAATTGCTTAGTATATTTAAAGTTATTTCATTACAAAATGAACTGTATTCAGTAAAAGGACCAGATCCAATGACTGGGCCATTAAGAGTGAATATGCTGTTTTCTGTTATTAAAAACAAAGAGCTGACCTTTAAATCTATTTGTGCACATAATTTATCATCTTGAAGGAAATTATAATGTTATTTTTAAAATATCTACTATGACTACAAATTTGAAAAGAGCAGAAAACTTTAAATTTGAAATGAGTAACATTACATCCATATATAGGTAAATAAAACTATTTTACTAATCTATAGCTAGTTTTTCTGTTAGTATTTTATAATGTGTTCCCCCAAGAGAGTCAAACAACGTATCAAAAACAGTTGTCTAAAAATCTGCCTATTCTTTTCATTATTCTCATTCATTATTCTTATTCGGTTCTGATGGATTTGGATCTCCCAAGAAAATCAGTATGTTTTATAGATATTCGTGATCATTTGAGCCTCTCCTCCTCCAAAAGGAATAGCGCTTGCTAAAAGAAAGGGCTGACACTGGCAAATGAGATACATCATGGACGAATTCAAAATGAATGCTTCAATACAACAAAATTATAAATGCTCACTTAAATAAGGGTACAAAATGAACTTTCTGAGAGTGAACATTGTTAATTAGGGTGATTGTATGCTCTAGAAGTCCCAGTTTATATTTCCACACTCAAAAATGTGATGATTTGAATGGAAAAAAATATATGATCACTGTAGCCATGCTTATCCATATTGCACTGACAAGTGGTAACATAAATATTGGCAGTGAGTAATGCCTTTGGGAAACTTGAGTCTCCATTTCCCAGAAGAGTTTAAAATGTTTCTTCCTACTTCTAGGATAGTTTTAGTTGGCATTGGAAAAGATGCCCTTTTCATCTCTGCATATGTATTTATTGTGATTTTATGCTGAATTTCTTCTTATTTGAAGAATATCAATTTTGATTATGAGAATAAATGATTTATTTAACTTTGAGTTTATGCGTGTTGACATAAGTAGCATATGATTAAATGCCCATGTCTTAAGTTCTAAAGATGCCAAATAGCATGAATGTTTTCCCACCAAAGACTGTTTTATTCAGCTATTGTAATATTGATATAACTTGTAAAGTTAATAATTTATATTTTTCTCTTCAATAATTTACTCATATTTAACATCACTCTGTTATATACAGTTAGAGTTTTTAAACAAAAAAGGAATGTGAAACTATATGTAGTGCATATATTAAAGAATGATACAGTGTATTTACCTAAGAATTCTCAACTCTTTGAGAAAAGTAGCAGATCCTTTTCATGCTTGTTTGAGGAATTAGGTATCTATAGTCTCATCCTGCCATCTAGTGTTAAGTATTCTCAAATTGCAAAAAATTGCTCTCTAGCTCAATAATGAAATTCTTTTTTTCTCTGATTAAAAAATAAAATCCCAACAACTAGGGAAGGTTACGAAGAAAATATCCTGAAGCACATGATAACCAGAGTTACAATGGGCAAATGCTTACTGTAGACTATACAATTAAAGGATCAGCTTATATATAGTGAAAAAATACATCATAAAATATTTAGAGGCAAAATAATTAAATGTTAAAACATAACATTAGTAAAAAAAATACAAATTAAAAAGACCTACCATCTTTTGCCTCCCAATAAATATATATATTACACACATATATAATATATATATTTAAATATTTGAAATGATCTAAAGCTAGACAACTCTGAAGACTATGGCTAGGCTAGAGTGGATTAACGCCTATGTATCTGACCAGGAATACAAATCAAATCTTCAAATGCTTACAACAAAGTGCAAGTGTCTCTAACATCTGTTAAATCAGTCCCTCACTATATGCAAGCATAAAAAATATATATTCCATCACTATGTGTTAGAAAAAAATCAGTCACTGATTGGCTATACTCCTATTCTGGCTAAATACAGCTGACATTTGAGAGAGACATTATTTGGGGGCATAATTATTACCACCAAGATCTCTTTCTATAAACATTCGTATCATAAGAGAGCAAGGTTTCTGAACAACAGCCATCCATTAAACACATATTAATTGATCACCTACCATGTGCCAAACATTTGAACTGATACTAGAAGTACAAAGTGGTCCTTTGTACATTGTCATGTACAAGAGACATGGTCCTTGATCTCAAGGAATTTATTTTCTATCCTCAGGTAGACATTTAGAAAAATAGACTTATTTTTGCTTATATTGCTTAAATAACTCAGATTGCTAAAAAGCAGTATGTTCAATGACTGAAACAAATCGGGCTGAATAGATAGGAAGGTAGGATGGAGGGAGAACATATTTCCTGTAGAAAAGCATTTCTCTGAAGCTAAGAATTACTCTGGAACCTGGAAGGGATTCCACAGATTAGAAAGAAGGATTTGGATGCCAGTAATTTACTGAAACAGTGCTCTTTAGATTTTAGGCAAAAGCATTAAGGGAACGAAGCAGATTTGGGAAAAGGATGAGGTGAGCAAACATGTGGTCTCAAGTAAAATCTGATTTTGACCTAAGCAATCAATTGCTTGATCAGGGTAGGGCTTTGGAATATAATTTGCATGACAGAGTTGGCCTCCCTTGATGCCAGGGAATCTGTCTTTACTGACTCCTTATTAGTCAGTCATTGTGTGAGCCACTCTGGGAGTGGGGAACATAATTTCTAGAGAAAGAACTACTGCCAGCTGAGGACAATTTGGAGAAGGTTGCAGCTGAGGGCTATAAGCAGCCAATTCTCCCAGCAACTGCGAAGTGAGTACACTGGCTTAATAAAAGGCATATGGGAGGGGTCACCAAAATAGAGTTTGCTGGAAAACTATTACCAGCAAACAAAACCTGTCCAAGTGCTTCACCTAGATTATTTGTAGAGTCCGGAGACCAGTGAGTAAAAAGAGAATCCCGCATGAATCCATCAGGACATAAGTTATAGGACATTGTAGATTATGGTAAGGAATTTGTATTTTATTCTTTGTGTGACAGGTCATACAATCCAAATTGAGTTTTATGCTTCGTTTTGGTGTGGTTGATTCTGACTGGGGTGGTGGGGCTGGTGGAAGTTGGCAAGTACAAAAACTTCCTGTGAAATATTTACATGTCTTTCTGCAGTTATTAATAAAGTTAATGTCCACAGCATTAACTGTGGTTCCTTATATAAGGTATCCTTAAAATTCCCTTCTCATGGGATTTGTGGATATTCAGAAAATAAAAATACTACAATTGAAGAAATCTCCTTTGTTGGATTAGTTGTAAAGCATAAAAACAAATTCAATAATGATTTGTAGTGATTAGTATATCTTTAAGTACTTAACATCTAGTAGTGCTGCTGGGTCTCTGTGCTGTTTTAGAAGTTGAGGAAGAAAAGTAATGTTGATAACTGGCATTTTTCCAGATATCTACTATATGCTTTAGATATTTCCTTTAACTCTGTGAGGATTTTATTCTGACTCTTCAGATAAGGGAATGGAATCTTAATATGTTTATACAACTGGAAATTGGTAGAACTGGAACTTGAAACCTAAGTGGTTTAGTTTTTAAACCCATCCTTCTTTACAACATTACTGGCAAAATAATTAATCTGGCAAACTACTTCAGATACTTTTGGAAGAAAATTGTATGGAATATGAGTCAGGTGATGTTGGCTACTGAGGCTTCAGTGAGATAATTCCACGTAGAAAAAAAAATGAGTATTAGCAAGATAGGAAAACACAGCACAGTGTTTAGCAAATTTACATTAAAGCTTCCCCACTAGCTTAGCTATTTTTATATTTAAAATATTTGTATTTTGGTTTCTATCCAGATCATGCATTTTTTAATATTATTCATATATGAATGCTAGTATAAGTTTGAATATTTGAAAGGATGACCCAAGGAATAAGGGTGGTCATTTTTTTAAACTCAAAATTTCTTAGAAACAAGACACTTAAACTTTGTAAGGTAAATTTTACCTCTGTAAAAGGTAAATTTTGCAGAGAAATAAAAAGAATATTCACTGATTTTTTTTACCCCCTTTTTATCCATGTTATGGAACTTATTAAAAATATTTTTAGCACTTCTTAGGCAATTATCTCAAAAACAAATTACTAAAAGTTTTTTAAATTCTTAAATTTGTAGTTTTTACATTTTTCTCAGTTAATCTTAAAACCACTTATGTTAATTCCATTTCTCATTTTATAAAATTGTTACTTTATTATTATTATTTATGATATGTCAGTCACCATACAGTACATCATTAGTTTTTGATGTAGTGTTCCATGATTCATTGTTTGCGTATAACACCCAGTGTTCAATGCAACACGTGCCCTCCTTAATACCCATCACTAGGCTAGCCCATTCCCCCACCCCCCATTCCCTCTAAAACCCTCAGTTTGTTTCCCAGAGCCCATAGTCTCTTGTGGTTCAAGCAAACAAAAATTTGCCTTAAAGTTCCTACTTTAACTTTTACTATCTGACTTATTTGAGAAATTGTTAGAGCTCAGAGACTATATTCTGATGCCTTAAAATATTAAATATTTAACAAATTGTAGTATGAGTAGTTAACCATTTTATTAAAGGCTTATGATGTAACAAACACTATACTGAGTACTTCACATGCTCTCACTTACCCTCATGATCATATCACAATAAAGAGACCATTAGGGATACCAAGGCTTAATAAGGTCGAATTCAAGTTGATTTGAATCCAGATTCTATGCTCTTCATTAATTTATTTTATTTATTTTTTTCCACAGCCTTTAAAATATTACTCATCTGTGTTTGACAGTTTATTGAAGCTGTGAGATTTACTATATTTTAAAGATTTTCCTCCCCAATTGTGTATATGTGTAATTTGTGAGGGGAGAAGGAGAATATGCAGAGTTAAATAAAAATTTTCCTAACATGCTTACTTAGCTTTACAGTTCCAAAGCCTTTTTCATTGAATAATGTGAGATATTTTGAGTTAAAAATGGTAATTGTTTATTTCTTCTCTGGAGTAGCAATTTCTTGGCGAGATGGATCATTTAGGTAGCTCACAGCTGTTCACATTTAGAAACTCTGGAAATTTCCCTAGAGTGATTTGCAAATTTTGTGGAACATTTGTTAAGAGTAGGGAATATGTTTAAAAAACAGGCTATTAGAAAGTAAAAATTCTTGCTTTGTAATTCCAAAAATTGGTGAAGGAAGAAGGAAGTAGCAGTTTCCTCTGGCTTCTAACTTGAGAGCACCTGCAGTTTAAGGGGTCAGTCCAATAAAATTACCACCTTTGTGAAAATACAGATTAAAAATACATTAAAATCCCCCCCAAATACTCAGGTTCATAATTGATTTAGCTGATCTTATCTCATAATGAGAAGAACAGGAAATGAAGAACAGCAAATCATCAGTAATGCTGACAGAAATGAGTTAATTCTGGCTACAATTGGATTTAATTAAAACTTGTTAAATTTTATATTGAAATAAAAGATTTGGGTACTAGGGATAATTTCTTTTCACTAAATTTTGCTAGTTCCTTTATGAATGATTTTAAAAAGATGGGTTGCCTGGGTGGCTCAGTCAGTTAAGCAGCTGACTTTTGGTTTTGGTTCAGGTCATGACCTCATGGGTCCTAAGGTGGAGCCACGCGAGAAGCCCCGGGGCAGCTGTCAGTCTGCCTGAAGATTCTCTCATTTTACCCTCCCCCAACTCTTTTTTTTTTATAATGATTTTTTTTATTAAATTATGTTAATCACCATACAGTACATCCCCGGATTCGATGTAAAGTTCGATGCTTCATTAGTTGCGTATAACACCCAGTGCACCATGCAATACGTGCCCTCCTTACTACCCATCACCAGTCTATCCCATTCCCCCATCCCCTCCCCTCTGAAGTCTTCAGTTTGTTTCTCATAGTCCACAGTCTCTCATGTTTCATTCCCCCTTCTGATTACCCCCCTTTTCTTTATCCCTTTCTTCCCCTACCGATCATCCTAGTTCTTATGTTCCATAGATGAGAGAAATCATATGATAATTGTCTTTCTCTGCTTGACTTATTTCACTTAGCATTATCTCCTCCAGTGCCGTCCATGTTGCAGCAAATGTTGAGAATTCGTTCTTTCTGATAGCTGAGTAATATTCCATTGTATATATGGACCACAGCTTCTTAATCCAGTCATCTGTTGAAGGGCATCTCGGCTCCTTCCATGATTTGGCTATTGTGGACAATGCAGCTATGAACATTGGGGTGCATATGGCCCTTCTCTTTACTACGTCTGTATCTTTGGGGTAAACACCCAGTAGTGCAATGGCTGGGTCATAGGGTAGTTCAATTTTTAACTTTTTAAGGGACCTCCACACTGTTTTCCAGAGTGGCTGTACCAACTTGCATTCCCACCAACAATGTAGGAGGGATCCCCTTTCTCCACATCCTCTCCAACAATTGTTGTTTCTTGCCTTGTCTATCTTTGCCATTCTAACTGGCGTAAGGTGGTATCTCAGTGTGGTTTTGATTTGAATTTCCCTGATGGCTAATGATTTTGAACATTTTTTCATGTGTCTGTTAGCCATTTGTATGTCTTCATTGGAAAAGTGTCTGTTCATATCTTCTGCCCATTTTATGATTTGTTTATTTGTTTCTCGTGTATTGAGTTTGAGAAGTTCTTTGTAGATCTTGGATACCAGTCCTTTATCTGTGGTGTCCTTTGCAAATATATTCTCCCATTCCGTGGGCTGTCTCTTAGTTTTTTTGACTGTTTCCTTGGCTGTGCAGAAGCTCTTTATCCTGATAAAGTCCCATAAGTTCATTTTATCTTTTATTTCTCTTGCCTTTGGAGATGTGTCGTGAAAAAGGTTGCTCTGGCCGATGTCATAGAAGTTGTTGCCTATGTTCTCCTCTAGAATTTTGATGGATTCCTGTCTCACATTGAGGTCTTTCATCCATTTGGAGTTTATTTTTGTGTATGGTGTGAGAGAGTGGTCAAGTTTCATTCTTTTGCATGTAGCTGTCCAATTTTCCCAGCACCATTTATTGAAGAGACTGTCTTTTTTCCACCGGATGTTTTTTCCTGCTTTATCAAAGATTAGTTGCCCAAAGAGCCGAGGGTCCATTTCTGGGTTCTCTATTCTGTTCCATTGGTCGATGTGTCTGTTTTTGTGCCAGTACCATGCTGTCTTTGTGATCACAGCTTTGTAGTACAGCTCGAAATCCGGCATTGTGATGCCCCCAGCTTTGTTTTTCCTTTTCAACAGTTCCTTGGAGATTCGGGGCCTTTTCTGGTTCCATACAAATTTAAGGACTATTTGTTCCAGTTCTTTGAAAAATGTCCTCGGTATTTTGATCGGGATAGCATTGAAAGTGTAGATTGCTCTGGGTAGTATGGACATTTTAACTATGTTAATTCTTCCAATCCATGAGCATGGAATATTTTTCCATCTTTTTATGTCTTCCTCAATATCTTTCAAAAGTGATCTATAGTTTCTAGCATATAGGTCCTTTACGTCTCTGGTTAAGTTAATTCCAAGGTAACGCATGGTTTTTGGTGTTATTGTAAATGGGATGGATTCCCTAATTTCTCTTTCTTCAGTCTCGTTATTCGTGTATAGAAATGCAACTGATTTCTGGGCATTGATTTTGTATCCTGCCACCTTACTGAATTGTTCTATAACTTCTAATAGTTTGGGAGTGGATTCCTTTGGGTTTTCCATATAGAGTATCATGTCATCTGCAAAGAGAGACAGTTTGACTTCTTCTTTGCCGATTTGGATACCTTTGATCCCTTTTTGTCTTCTGATTGCTGTTGCAAGGACTTCTAGTACTATGTTGAATAATAGTGGCGAGAGTGGGCATCCTTGTCGTGTTCCTGATCTTAAGGGAAAGGCTTCCAGCTTTTCCCCATTGAGAATAATGCTTGCAGTAGGCTTTTCATAGATGGCTTTTATGAGATTGAGAAATGTACCCTCTATTCCTACACTCTGAAGGGTTTTAATCAGGAAAGGATGCTGTATTTTGTCAAATGCTTTTTCTGCATCAATTGAGAGGATCATATGGTTCTTGAGTCTTTTCTTGTTGATATGATGTATCACATTGATTGATTTGCGAGTGTTGAACCATGCTTGCATCCCAGGTATGAATCCCACTTGGTCATGATGGATAATCCTTTTAATGTACTGTTGGATTCTATTAGCAAGGATCTTGTTGAGGATTTTGGCATCCATATTCATTAGAGAAATCGGTCTGTAATTCTCCTTTTTGAGGGGGTCTTTGCCTGGTTTGGGGATCAAGGTAATATTAGCCTCATAGAATGAGTTTGGTAGCTTTCCTTCTGTTTCTATTTTTTGAAATAGCTTTAGGAGAATAGGTATTATTTCTTCTTTGAATGTTTGGTAGAATTCCCCAGGAAAACCGTCTGGGCCTGGAGTTTTATTATTTGGAAGGTTGTTTATCACTGACTCAATTTCTTCATAGTTAATTGGCCTATTTAAGAAATCTATTTCTTCCTGTTTCAGTCTTGGTAGTTTATAGGTTTCCAGGAAGGCCTCCATCTCTTCCAGATTGTTTAGTTTTTTGGCATATAGCTGTTGATAAAAGTTTCTAATAATCCTTGCAATTTCAATGGTGCTGGTCGTGACCTCTCCCTTTTCAGTCATAATTTTAATAATCTCAGTCCTTTCTCTTTGTTTTTGGACAAGTTTTGCCAGTGGTCTATCAATTTTATGGATTCTCTCAAAGAACCAGCTTCTAGTCCTGTTGATCTGCTCTACTGTGGTTCTGGTCTCTAATTCATTGATTTCTGCTCTAATCTTGGTCAACTCCTTCCTTGTCAGTGGGTTAGGCCTGTCCCTCTGTTGCTGTTCCAGTTTCTTGAGGTGAGAATATAGAAACTGCATTTTAGATTTTTCTATTCTTTTGAGTGAGGCTTGGATGGCTATGTATTTCCCCCTTAGGACTGCCTTTGCAGTATCCCATAGGTTTTGGACCGTTGTGTATTCATTCTCGTTGGTCTCCATAAATTGTTTAATTTGTTTTTTGATTTCCTGGTTTATCGAGTCATTCTTGAGCAGGATGGTTCTTAGCCTCCAAGTGTTTGAGTTTCTTCCAGGTTTTTCCTTGTGGTTGAGTTCCAATTTCAGAGCGTTGTGGTCTGAGAATATGCAGGGGATAATTTCAATCTTTTGGTATTGGCTGAGACCTGTTTTGTGTCCCAGAGCATGATCTATTCTTGAGAATGTTCCATGGGCATTTGAATAGAATGAGTATTCTTTGGTTCTGGGGTGTAGTGTTCTATATATATCTATGAGGTCCAACTCGTCGAGTATGGCATTCAAAGCCTTTGATTCTTTGCTTAGTTTTTGCCAGGGTGTTCTGTCTATTTCTGATAGTGGGGTGTTGAGGTCCCCTACTATTACTGTGTTCTTATCTATATGTCTCTTTATTTTGGTTAAGAGTTGGCTTGTGTATCTTGCTGCTCCCCTGTTGGGGGCATATATATTAATAATTGTCATATCCACTTGTTGAATACTTCCTTTAAGAATAATATAGTGCCCTTCTGTATCTCTCTCTATGGCCTCTAGTTTAAAATCCAGTCTATCTGATATGAGAATTGCTACTCCAGCTTTCTTTTGAGGTCCATTTGCGTGGAAGATGGTACTCCATCCCCTTACTCTAAGTCTGAATGCATCTTTGGGTTCAAAATGAGTCTCTTGTAGACAGCAAATGGATGGGTCATGTCTTTTTATCCAATCTGCAACCCTGTGGCGTTTTATGGGAGAGTTTAAGCCATTTAGATTGATAGAGATTATTGACAGATATGATTTTAATGATGCCATTTCTCTTTAAAGTCTTTGTATCGGTTGTGACTTGCTGCTCTGTATCACTCTTGGGGCCTTTTTACCTTTATAGAGCCCCCCTTAATATCTCCTGTAGGGCTGGTTTCGTGGTTACGAAATTGGTTAATGATTGGCGATTTTGGAACGTCTTTATTTCTCCATCAATTCTGAATGACAGCTTTGCTGGATAAAGGATCCTTGGCTGCATGTTTTTCTCTGAAAGAGCTTTAAAAATGCCCCCCCAAGCCTTTCTCTCATTCCAGGTCTCTGTAGACAGGTCTGACGTAATCCTGATACCTTTGCCTTGGTACGTGAGAAATTTCTTTGCCCTGGCCGCTTTCAATACTGTATCCTTGGATCTAATATTTGCGAATTGCACTATGACATGCCGTGGCGTAGGTTTGTCCTGGTTGAGCTTGGATGGGGTCCTCTCTGCCTCTTGGACACGAATGCTTGTTTCCCTTGCTAGATTAGGGAAGTTTTCAGCTACAATTTGTTCAAATATCTCTTCTAGACCTCTGTTTTTCTCCACCCCTTCAGGGATGCCGATGATTCTGACATTGGATCGTTTCATAGAGTCAGTAATCTCCCGTAATCTACATTCGTGGGCGTGGATTTTTTTAAGACCAGCTTCTATTTTCGTTTTTTCTTCTACTAACCCATCCTCCAATTCGCTAACGCGTTCCTCTGCCTCGGTGACCCTGGCCGTCAGAGCCTCTAGTTTTGACTGCATTTGGCTCATAGAATTTTTAATTTCTGTCAGATTCGCTCTCATTTCTGCCCTTAGGGATTCTATATTCTCAGCAACGCTTTCTCTGATGCTTTTTTCAAGTTTACTCATCATCTTGACCATTGTTGCTCTGAATTCCATTTCTGATAATTGGGATACATCCATATGTATTAATTCTGTGGCCGAGGCCAATTCTGTGGCAGAGGCCACAGACTCATTATCTTTTCTTTGCTGGGGGGGACTTCTCCTTCTCGTCATTCTGATGAAGAGAGATTGCAGGGTTGTCCAGAGCCCAAGTGTTGACTGGGACCCAGGCCGTGCGCCCTTGTTTTATAGAGATCTTAGGGATGTGGGCTTCTTCCTTAAAGAGTTTATTTATTTATTTGAGAGAGAGAGAGACAGTCAGCAAGAAAGGGAACCCAAGCAGAGGAGTGGGAGAGGAAGAAGCAGGTTCCCGGTGGAGAAGCTGATGAGTGACTCCTTTCCGGAATATTGTGATCACACCCTAATCCGAAGACAGGTGCTTGGTGACTGCGCCACTCAGGCGCTCCGGGTTGTGGGCTTCTTGATTTTTCAGCCTGCCTTCTGGGGGAGGGGCCTGCCTGCCGGTACTCAGAAAACCCTGTTTGGGTAGAGTCTCTGTGTCCCTTGCGAGGGGGGATGGGGATGGGCACCCTGTGAGCCGGTATTTCCGGGCTTTTGTTCTCTGGCGGCTTTCCCTGGCGGTTTGCTATGCCTCTTCTGAGAGAGCAGCAGCGGCTGAAATTCAGCCTCTGTCTCAGAACAGAGGGATCGCGGATCGTTCTCCACTGATGTTCTGGCCACTTTAACTCTGTTTCTGTTGGTGCTGCTCAACCCTGCAGCATCCCGGGCTGTGCGCCCCACACCCGGCGTCCCAGCCCTCACTTCCAGGGCCGGCACGTCTCTGTCCTTTGTGTTTCCAACCCCGCCAGCCGCCAGCCGCCCCGCGCGGGCTCCCGGAGCTCCCCGTCTCAGTCTGGTGTCTCACGGGTGCTGACCGCGAGTCCGCCTGCTCCCCCGTGCAGGTGGCCCTCCAGCCGCCAGCCGCCCCGCGGACGCTCCCGGAGCTCCCGGTCTCAGCCTCGATCCAGTGAGCACACCGGAGCTCCGGAGCTCCGTGAGATGCTTGGTGGTGCACGCTCCCGGCTCACGGACTCAGTCTGCCGTTTCCAGAGTGCGGGTCCGCGAGTCCGCCTGCTCCCCAGTGCAGGTGGCCCGCCAGCCGCCCTGTGCGCATGCTCCTGGAGCTCGCGTTCTAAGTCTGCAGTCTCGCGGGTGCCGTCACCGCGAGTCCGCCTGCTCCCCCGTGCAGGTGGCCCGCCAACCGCCAGCCGTCCCGCGTGCGCTCCCGGAGCTCCCTTCTCAGCCTGCTGTCTCAAGCGTGCGGGTCCGCGGTCTGTCCGCTCCCCCTTGCAGGTGGCTACCGCTTCCCGGCGCCCTGACACGGCGGCTCCCTCCCCCTTCTGTTTAGCTTCCGATATCTGTGCACGGTTTCACGGCTCCCCGCTTCGTACCTCGATACTCAGCGCTGGAGATGTTCATTTGTAGAGATCCAGATGTATCTTCCTGCGTCTCAGGCTGATTCCGTGGATGTTCCTGCTGGTCTGGTACCTATCCAGCTCAACTCAGGGGACCGGCTGAAAAAGGGGTCCCCTACTCCTCCGCCATCTTAACCTCGCCCTCCCCCAACTCTTGCATGCACTCACTGCCGCTGTCTAAAATAAATAAATTTTAAAGAAGAATGATTTAAGAAAGATTAAACACTTTTATAATTATTTCAAAGCTTTCATGAGCTTAAAATGCCTTGATGATTTAGTGTAAGTCAGAAGCACATGAATTATTTTCTCTAGCATGCATATAATCTTGAGAGAGGAAAAAAAGTTGATGTTTCAGAATCTTTTAAAAATCATAAGCAAAACCACAATGTTAAGGCATTCAGAATCTATAATAAATTGGAAGCTTCTCCTAAAATCTTCTAATGTCTGGGAATCAATCAGGCACTAAAAAGAAAATCTGTTAGGGATGTGGTCAATTTGGATATGGCAAGCTGTATCAACATAGGCCAGTTTTGAAGGAATATAGCCAACCACTGAAAAGGATCAGCCTATGCTAGAAGAGATGTGGTTATTACCAAGAGAAGAGCCTGGCCAATGTTGACTTTTATTTGTCTTTGTGATCACAGACCATCTTTACCCTTTTTGGCATACTGTGTGTTGGAGTTGAATGCTTTTAAATAGACAACATTCTCATAAAAACCTAAAATGCCAAAATTGGAAGAATTCTTATAGACAGTCTAGTCTAGTCATTCATTTGAAATATGAGTAAATGTGAGGCTAAAGAAATAAGATGACAAATTCACCACCAAGTAGGGCCAGTATTGGTACAAAAAACAGTATCTTAGGTCACACTATAGAATTTTCCTCAAAGCCTCTGATGGAAGGTGAAAGCATTACACAACTCTAATTAACTTTTGTTTTTCTGGGAAAGCACTACACGCACTCATTGAAAGATCAATTAGCATTAAAGCCTTTTAACGAGTAAACAGCTATTATCCTCCCTCAGACTTTCACATACAACTTTATTCTGGCTTCCTTCATTCTTGCCATTTAGAGGTACAATTCCACTTTATTTCAACTGCTCTGTGATTATTCCCCCGCATTCTTCTCTGTCCTTTAAGAATCTTCTCTTCATCACTAGTATTTGAAATTTCCTGTGTGTGTAGGTGTGTGCTGGGTGGGTTTCCCGTTGTTGGTTACGGCACACCATTTCAATAAAGGAAACCTATGCTGTTTATGTCTTTAAAATTTCTCTCACCTCTTTTCACCACTCTATTTTTCTGGACTTTCTACTACTTCAAGGTTGGGCTCCTGAGTTGATTTCCTAATTTTCTTATTTTTTATTATCCAGTTTTCATTTGTATGTCTCTCTCTTTTTAGCTTAGAGATTTTCTTTGTTCTTCTATTTCTTAATTTGAAAAATGCTTATGTATTTGGGCACCTGGGTGGCTCAGTTGGTTAGGTGATCGATTCTTGATTTCAGCTCAGATCATGATCTCAGGGTTGTGAGATCAAGCCCCATGTCAGACTCTGCTCAGTGCAGAGTCTCCTTGGGATTCTCTCCCTCACCCTCTACTCCTCCCCCCAGCCCCCCCCCGCCCCCTGCTCATGTGCTCTCTCTCTCTCTAAAAAAACAAAAAACAAAAAAAACCAAACTTATGTATTTTAACATTTTCTTCCTTCATAATCTCATGTTCTTGTGTCCTTTCTTTGCAAATACTAAGGGCTACAATAAATAGAATATTTAGCCCTATTTATATCCCTCAACATATTTGAATTTTCTCTAAAGAATTAAAAAAAAATTTTTTTTGTATACAACTTTCGTGGGCTTTGCTGTTATGTATTTTTGTTCTTTTGTGGCTAGTACATATTTTCTAATTTTCTATTTAGTGTACAAAAATGCTCTTGATTTCATGTATTGAACTTGCATGTAGCAATCTTGCTATACTCATATTATTTCTGTTTTTTATTTTCCTGGATTTTCATTTATGATAAGCATATTATATGAAAATAACTGTGATATAACATACTTATGCCTAATTTCTCTTCCTTTTTGTTTTGGTGTAAAATTAAGACTATCTGGATATGTTGAATAATAATGGTAATGGAGAACACCTTAGTCCTGTTCCTGAGTTTAAAGGGAATGTTTCTGAAAGTTTACCACTACATATCATGTTGTATGTTTTCAGTAGATTTGCTTCATTAGATAAGGAAGATCTTTATTTTGCTCAAAGTTTTAAATCCTGAAACAAGTGACGAATTTGGTCAAATGAACTTTCTTTATCTATTAAATGATAATTTGGGTTATTTTTTCTGTTAATATTTTTTATTACACTAAATAATGACCAAATGTGAACCAACTTTATATTCTTAACAATCATTGGTATTAATTGATTCTTTTCCTTTTACCTCAGATTCCAGTATGGCTGTTACTGAGCCTGTCTTTTTAATAATTTTGATATTTTCACCATGAATTGCTTTATTTTTTAAAAATGCTGCATTACAATACTATTTATCTTGGTTACTGATTTTTTTTTATGTCTTCTCAAATTTTGTGCCTGAGGCCTCACTCTAGGCCCAACTCTAACAGTCAGATCACAGATTTCAGACAGTGCTTATGCCAGTTGGATGTCTGGAGTGGACTTGTGAATCAAACCTGGTTACTCAGAAAGTCAAAATTCTCTAAATATGATATTTGGGTCAAGGCTGGCCATAAGATATTTGGGTCAAAAAGAGTACAGCCAGGATTTTTTTTTTTTAAAGATTTTATTTATTTATTTGACAGAGATAGAGACAGCCAGCGAGAGAGGGAACACAAGCAGGAGGAGCGGGAGAGGAAGAAGCAGGCTCATAGCGGAGGAGCCTGGGACTCGATCCCATAACGCCGGGATCACGCCCTGAGCCGAAGGCAGACGCTTAACCGCTGTGCCACCCAGGCGCCCCCAGGATTTTTTTTTTAATAAGAAAAAATTTGTAAGAGTTTTATGTTCACAAAAAAATTGAAGGAAAGGTACAGAGTTTTCCTGTATATTTTCTAACATGACACATGAACTACCTCCTCCATTGTCAACAATCCCCCAGCAGAGTGGTACGTTTGTTACAATTGATGAACCTCCATTGGCACATAATGATCATTCAAAGCCCATAGTTTATATTGGTTCATTCCTGGTGTACAATCTATGGATTTGGACAAATATGTAAATGACATCTTTCCACCATTATGTTAATTAGCGTATAGGGTATTTTTACTGTTTTGAAAATCCTCTGCTCTGCCTATTCACCCTCCCTTTCCTACTTACCCCTGGTAACCACTGATCTAAACATTTTCATAGTTTTGCCTTTTTCCAGAACAACATATATTGGGGATCCTACAACATGTAGCCTTTCCAGATTGGCTTCTTTCATTTAATAATAATCATTAAAATTCTTCCATGTCTTTTCATGGTTTTAGAGCTCATTTCATTTTGACATAGAATAATATTCCATTGTCTGGATGTAACACAGTTTATCCATTCATCTGCTGAAGGACATCCTGGTTGCTTCCAAGTTGTGGCCATTATGAATCAAGTTGTTATAATATCTGTGTGCAGGCTTTTGAGTGGACAAACATTTTCATCTTATATGGGTGAGGAATAGTAAGGAGCATGATTGCTAAATGGTGTAGTAAGAGTATGTTATATACTTTGTAAGAAACTGCCAAATTGGTTTCCAAAGTGGCTATATCATTTTGTATTCCTACCAGGAATAAATAAGAGTTGTTCTTGCTCCATCCACGTCTTGGCCAGCATTTGGTCATGTCCGTGTGCCTGATTTTAGCCATTCTAATAGATGTGTAGTAGTAGCTCCTTACTGATGGCCTATGATATGGAGCATCTTTTCATATGTTTATGTCATCTGTAGATCTTTTGTGAAGTGTCTGTTAAGGTCTTTGACCTATTTTTTAACAGGGTTATTTTTTACTTTTAAATGTTCTTTATATATTATATATAGAACAGTCCCTTATCAGATGTGTCTTTTGAAATATTTTCTCCCAGTTCATGGTTTGTCTTCTAATCTCTTGACATTATCTTTTGTAGAGCAGAAGTTTTTAATTTTAATGAAGTCCAGCTTATCAGTTATTTCTTTCATGGATCATGCCTGAGGCCAGGACTTCAATTCTTAGAGGTAAGAGATCTAAACTTTTCTAGAAAACTTAATCTGAGAAGATACGGGCCTTAAAATCCAGAAGTTATCTTGAAACCCAGTGAGATTAAAAAAATAAAGGCAAAAAGTGTTGGGCAGAAGAATCAGGATGAAAGACTGAGTTTTTCTTGACAATATGAGCCCCTGAGTCCATTTATTACTGAAGTAAAATACCTTTGACCTTTCTAATTTTGCAATCAAATATATCCCCATTTTGTTTTAGACTTTGGGGACAAGAATTTTTTTGGATGAGGAATTTTGGCCAGAATTTTTGGATGAGGAAATCCTATTCATTTTCCTAATGCTCTATTTTATTATATTTGATGACTAAATGCCTGCACACCTCTCTCTCTCTCACTCTCTCTCGTGAAATGAATTACCATGTATCACTATTCCCTTAAAAAGTGGTTTGAATAATTCTAGCCAAGACACCTATGTGTCTTGTAGCAATGTGGTTGTAGTTCAGAGATTGGTCCTAAGGGACTAACAAGATCTGCTCTGTTCCATAGAGCAGAATACAGGAAAAGCAATTCAGGTATGTTCATGCTAAAGGTCTTGAGAAAGAACTGAAAGTCAAAAGTTGGAAATGAAGTTCAAACATTAACTTCACAAAAAGAAGACAAAAACAGGAGTGGTTGTTAAAAGAACTCAAGATTTCTCCCAAATAGTTGATTAATGTCATTTTCTTCTTCTGGGATGGAAATGGGCCAGGACACCTTCAATAGTCAAGACTGGAAGTCACTTATAAAATGTATAGTTACATGAAATATATTTAAATATACACATCATATTTATATAATCGTGTGAGATGATTGGTAGAAATACATATGGAATGGAGTATGGATGGTAAAGCATAGTATATTAATTTGTTCAACAAATAAGATGTCCTAGTATATGAAAGCACATTTGTAATTGAAAGGGGATTATTAGCAAGTTCCAGTAAAAGAGGTGAAAGTCGACTGGAGCTTATGGGACAATTTTTTTCTTTGTCTTAGGACTCAATCTTTGTATTAACTGAAGGACACTAAAATTTTTTAAAGTATAAAACTTCATAACAGTTATACTTTATTATCCAGGATAAGATTTTATTTCTTATAATGTAAAAACCAAAATCATCTGAGTAATTCTCAGCATGATCTGTTAATTTTGACCATAGAAAAAACAAAGTAGGTAAATATATATAAATGCTGTATAATGTAATTCTATATAAAATTCACAGTTAGATGTATTTGATTATGTAAAACAAAGCAAGACAGTACCACCAGAGAGCTTCTTTTCTAAAAACACAGTAAAAATAATATTCTCGTGAATTAAACATTGCAAACTATCTCAGTGTGAGTCTCTCTTGATTAAATAATGAACCCACGAATGGTTTTTGGAGAGAACATTCAACTCACTAATGTGTTATTTATATGTCATTGGTGGCAACTAGTCACTTGACCTAAGGAGACATTGCCCTTTATTTAAAGGTGTTGTTATCCATGTATAAATGACAACAAAGCATATTTCACAGGGATTTTGATTTCCAAAAGTCTCAAATTCCACAGCAAAGATCCAGTTTAAGGCAATTACTTATGTATATATTATGTATAAGTATTATATTTGAAATCAAGATATAAAATTTTTAAGTGAGCAAATTGACACTATTTTATAATGATACAATTTTGTGCCAGAGGATGAAAATGATTTTTAATTGTATCTTCAGACTTCATATTCAGCCTCAAAACATAGTGTATAGCTCACATCAGCTGGACCCTGAATTCATGTGTATAGTCAGGAAGAGGTCATATTTTTACATAGGAAATCAGCATGAATAAGCTGAGTAATTAAAGATGTATTCAGTGAACAGTGTATACCCTTAACTAAAGTGAAATAGTCAAGAAAGAGAGCACTAGTTAAGTCCAAAAATATATATAACAAAATAAAAATGTGGGGAATGGGATGGGCTTAAGTACCAACTAGTGAGTCCTTGATGGATTTTTGAGTGGTACAGAAATATATGGAATTAATTCTTAGGAATTAAATCAATACTGATGTGAAGAATGCAGTAGAGGCAAAAAGCCTGGAGCTTAAGTTTATGAAAAAGGAAGCAATAGTGTTTAGAGACTGATTAGATATGTATATGAAGAAAAATAAGTCAAAGTTGGGTTCAAACTTTCAAGGCTGAGGAACAGGCAGAATTCTACTACTATTGCTAGAGGAAAGTCATGAAGCTAAACTAAGTGGATGAAGTGGTTAGTTGTTTCTAGATGACAAGTTCAAATTTAAAGGCAAAGTTAGAGATGAACACTATAGAAATGGAAATGTCCAGGAAGCTGTTGAGATATCAGACTGCAATAGCTGAGCAGAGAAGGAAAGGTATGATCTGGAGAAAGTGAATTAACTCCAAGGAAAGGTTAGGTCACTGAGAGTGAATAGCACATAGATTTTCTAGTAGAATCTTCCTCTTCTACAGAAATAACATGACTTTTTTTTCCTCTGCCTTAAAGATGACTTACTGGGTTGTATTATGTGCAAGTGTAATGATAAATAATAGGTTTCAGTAGGTTTAAATATTCTTAGTATTTTGGGTAAAAGGAAAATTTTGTTAAACAATAAAATTGGAAAGTACATAAATGATTTCCTTTTGATTGCCACTAACAACTTCCCTTTCCACCAAGCTGCTTCTTACCATGATCTGTAATTAACACACAACTATTCAACCATTTTTACTAATATAATGGGTCATAAGCAAACAAAAAGTGGTTAAATCAATCAAAATCAGGCACATGATAGAGTTGACTCTCTTTGTTCAGATAATGGTTTGGCTCAAGATTGATCTGAGGTACTGGTTTATAAAAAAGGAGGAAAAAGTATGTCTAGGAAGGGAAGCATGTGATGGAATTGTATTATTACCAGCTCTAGTTAAATGCATAATTGAGTGAACCTTACAGAAGAAAGTGCTTGTCACCATTTTAGATGTGAAATCCAAAAACTGCTTCATCTTTAACAGCTGTATTTTTTAATCTGTGCATAGGCTATAAAGGAGATCATCATCTACGTGATCAAAACAAATAAATGACAACACATTCTCAAACAGATGATCACCAAATGAAAAAATGGACTGATTTGATATGGCCAGTATTATAATTTGTAGTCAATGGGAAATAGAAAGGGATTGAGAATAAGTAAATTCATAGTCGTTACCCCTTGAATATGCACTTTGATTAGATAAAGAAATTAATTCTGATACAAATGTATTAATAGTGGTTAATACGTATATAGAAAATTCATGGAAATATTCATTAAAAGGATTTCAGGAAAGAAAAAAAATTATAGCGAAAAGTTTCATCCAAAATATTTAGAACTGATGTAATAATGTAACAAATTTATATTTTTTTAACAAAAATTTTTTCATATACTATTTTCACTGTCTTCTTTCTTTTTCTTTTGGTTTTAATTAATTCTCCTTTTGATATCCTTTGGATGAAACCTACAGAAGGAAGAGAAACAAATTTATTTTGCATAATACAGTAATACAGTAAAACATTTGTCTAAAATTTTCTCAAATTATCTTTTAATATATAAAACCAAAAAAAAAAAATTCTTAAAAGGCTTTAATTTGTCTTTATGCAAAACAAGCTATTTCTAAGGAAGTCATTCACATATATAAGAATTAGCAAAAATGAATAAGCATGTTTCTGATTTTTATTACTCATCTTCAGTTAGAAATACAAGCTCATTTTTTTAAAGCAAACATGCGGCTGAATATGGTTGGTGGAATTATATGTGATTTTTATTTATATATTAATACTCTATAAACATGCATCATTTTTATATTCAGAAGAAAACTAGTAACTACGTTAAAATGTTGTGTATTATAAGATAGTTTAAAAATATTTGGTATAATCATTTAAAATGAAAACTTAGTATGTAAATATT
Source organism: Ailuropoda melanoleuca (assembly GCF_002007445.2). Classification (NCBI taxonomy): domain Eukaryota; kingdom Metazoa; phylum Chordata; class Mammalia; order Carnivora; family Ursidae; genus Ailuropoda; species Ailuropoda melanoleuca. The sequence goes on from NC_048219.1 coordinate 153,926,981, forward strand.
AAAAGAATAAATTGTTTCGTTTCAAATAGATTATTTTTCTGTGAAAGACACATTATGAGGAATTGTAGTTAACATCTCCAGCAATATCAACTAAATGTAGTTGAAAAGGGGACATATATTACCTAAATTTATAATATTTTGTTTCTTATTATAAATAGAATTTTATAATATTTTTCTAATATTAAAATTTGTTCATAATTTCAATGCAATTGTTATCTTAAACACTAGCGAATTAATAGGAAAAATGTCCTTCATACCTTTCTTACAAGTCCTAAGACATGCTTTTTTAGAAGTAAAGTTATTTTCATTCCCTCCACATCCACTGTACTTAAATGGGCGACATTTCCCAATGACTGAATTGTAGTAGAATCGGTTCTCATTCGCTTGACACAATCCTCTGTCTGCTGGAGTCAGACACCAGTAAGGACCGTAAAATTCTAAGAACATCAAGAAAATATGGTAAATCATATGATAGTTAATCTGAAACTTTCATATTATTTATTGTTTTTGATTATTCTCTTATAGTATATTTATGTAAAACAGCAATCTGAATGAATAAAAGTAGTACTCAGTGAAATTCATGTATTTCAACTCCAGAAAAATGCTTTACTAATCTCCAACTGTCCACTACAGTAAGACCTATCTCTAATAAATAAAAAAGTAGATCTATTTGTTAAAGGGAGATGCTATGGTAACTCTTTATAATGAAAAAAACTAGTTGTACATAATAGAAACCACTATTCAAAAATTTAGAAAAATTTTGGGGTGCCTGGGTGGCTCAGTCGTTAAGCATCTGCCTTCGGCTCAGGGCGTGATCCCAGGGTTCTGGGATCGAGCCCCACATCAGGCTTCTCCGCTGGGAGCCTGCTTCTTCCTCTACCACTCCCTCTGCCTGTGTTGCCTCTCTCACTGGCTGTCTCTCTCTCTGTCAAATAAATAAATAAAATCTTTAATAAAAAAATTTATAAAAATTTGTTAACCATATTCACTTTAACAAATTATCAATGTTTACACATTCTTTTTGTTCATTCAACTTCAGGGGATAAAAGTCCTGATGAGCAATCCTTATACATACGTCATATAATGACATATGCACTGAAGCTGAGGAAGAGTTGTTTTTTTGTTTTTTTATTTTAATTTTATTTATTTTTTTATTAAAGTTCTAAATGATGTAATGTATTCACAATTTTACATAGGAATTCAGGTGTAGCAAATTCTAACTTTAATCTTCAGAGAAGGATCCCTGAAGAGATTATTTGATTAAGTAATAGTTTTATTGTGAATTGAAGTATCAGTTCTCAATGAGTTAGATGTTTTTGCAAAAGAAGGAATATTGCTAAAGCCAGTAAGATAGAACATTTACAGGTAAACCAGACGACCATGGGACCAACCACTTTAGGAACAGAAGAAAGAAAATGCAACCAGGGTAATAAAAGGATCACTCATTTTCTTAAGGCAAAGCAGAGAAATAGTTTCAGTACAATGGTAGTTTTTAGCTCTTTTGGCAATTCCTGTCAATGAGGGGAAGCTGGTACTCTAGCAACAGACTTAAACTACTTGATATTAGTAAACCAGTATTGCAGGCAAGTTGGTAGATAGTGAGAAATCAATATAAGAAAACTTTAGTGGCTTTGCCAAATAGTGAGATGGGGCACAGCAAATGCAGATGAAGAGTGTATGCTATATATACAAAATTGGCAGAAAATAGAACTTTGAGGAATCCAGCCAATGAAGCCAAATAGGTTGGGCAGAAAGCTGTAAATGGTTTAAAGGCAAGTGAACCCCAGATGAAAAGACTAGAAAAGAAATAAAATGAAATGATTTGAGGGGAAAATGCAGAAATTATTTTATCTAATCCAAATTAATGAACAATAATCCTAATTAGACATGAAAAAATAGGAATCTGCATTTACCTCCTGCCTTCTTGATAATTTAAATGAAGATTAGAGTGTCTTGATATAATGGCTCATATAATAAAGAAATTCTGGAAAACAGGAGTGGGAATACTATAGAAAGAACATATAAGACATTTTAGAGAGATGAAAATTCTGTGTCAGAATTCAAGAACTGTAATCATCTAAAGAATACTGTATTATTTAGGTCTTTGATTAGGTCTACAAACACTAATTTTTAAAAGAAAACCTTCGGATCTGTAAGACTAAAACATTCAAAATCACATAGTCTAATTTATCTTTTGCATCATCATCATTCTATTTGGGGGTTATAGTGCATGATTATTGCCATCATAAGTCAAAATCAATATGTTCTTTGGTGAGAATGTATGCTTAACTTTCTAGAAACTATTGAGTCTCCTGCTTCCAATAATGGTTTATGTTAAGAGGAATTTTCTAACAGTATAATAGAGAAATACTGTGATAGAGCCCTACTATTGTGCAAACTCTTCCAATTTTTATGCTCTGGATTCTCATTAACCCAGAACCTAGAATATGAGATGGCTATCAGTTGCTACCACTTCTATCTCCATGAGTTTCCAAAGCCATCAGGTATATTCAGAAACAAAAGAAATACTCCTCAAACAATTAGCCTAATTTGAGAAACTGAGAAAATTGCTATTTTTTAAATTCTCAGCAAGCACCCACAGATACTTCAGAGCTGATATAGGAGTATGATGATATGACTTATACCTCAATTTCACTTCTGCATTTTGTATACAAGATTTATTAGCCTATAGTAAGTTGAAGATAATATATATATAGATGTACCTGTAAGTTGTACACTTCTTCTTTACAAATGTTAATAATTATGTCTTAAGAGCAATGTTCTACCTGAAGTTCCTTATTCCAGGACAGAGAGAATTTTCTGATGACATGAAGTAAATTCATCCTTCTTTTCCGTTACCCTGTAGTAAACTTGGCCCCATAACAAAATCAAGGCTATTTCAAAATGAGAAAAAGCTAGATTGGTACATGTGGGGCTACAATATCCAGACTGAGGTAACAATGGAGAAGGCTCTGAAACCATGGAGGATTTACTATAGGTTTGGTGGGGAGAGGTACCCTAGCTTCTGTCTTCCTTTGGTCACTGAGTCTTCCAACAATGCCTGCCATTCACCAAATCTACTCAAAAGCCAAGGGAAAGGATACAACATATGTATGGGACAGAGCAAGAAGAAAGCAGGGGATTAGTTTGAAAGCAAACAGATAGTTGACCAGCACAGATGCCATTAGAGAGTTTCACTACCAGTTAATTTGTCCCAAGCATCAGATTGCTTCTACCTGAAACTGTTTGACCTCTCAACCAGAGGATGTCTGGTGTGTTGCTTCTGACATCCTGGGTATTGGTTTATAGACTTGAATTGTCCCTCTTACCAGATACTGGCTTCTACTCAAAAAGCATCTGTCCATGACTGACCTGATGACAGTTGTTCATCTATCTCACTTTGTTTGCCCTGATTTTAATCACTACCTACACAGATTATGAAATACAACTCACCTTTGACCCAGTAAATATTGTGGTTCCTAACACTAAGAATACAAGTATTTTGATAGTGGGGTAAAGTTTGAAATTAATTTCTAAGAGTGTTGTATTACAGTTAACTTTAAACATTTTTTAATACAATAATTATCAGTTGGGGAGTTTTTATAAGGTCATTACTCTTCAGAACATGAATTATACTTGCTATGTAAACTAATTATTTCTCCTGAAATCATTTGAACTCTAAGTAGTTAAGACTATCATTGGATCGGGGCACCTGGGTGGCTCAGTTGGTTAAGCATCTGACTCTGGATTTTGGCTTAGGTCATGATCTTGGGGTTGTAAGAACAAGCCCCACATTGGGCTCTGAACTGGGCATGGAGCCTGCTTGGGATTCTCTCTCTCCCTCTGCCCCTCCCCCTCCCCCCCTCTCCCTCTTAAAAAAAAAGACTATCATTAGATTACTTTAGCATAGACAACAACAATATGATTAATATAATGAAGCAGATGGTTTCTCAAGGACATGTTAGCTCTAAGATTTTTTTGAGTCCTTGGTTATAGTCTAGTTTGATCTCCAAAGGTGAAGAAATTGAATTTCTTGTACCTCATGAGGAGATAAGCTTGACTGTTTTTAATTAATGTATTTATTCTAGATAAACATAGGCACTCACCTATTCAAAATCCAGACAATGATATCTACAATGAAAGAAAATATAAAGGTTTTGAAGTAGTTGTACAATGTAGTTTTTTTGGTCTAGATTATAATTATTCACAGGTATTTAAGATAGAATAAAAAGACACTAACCTGACTTCTGTTCATTTTCCAAAGGGAATTTAATAACCAAATGCATTCTGTCTTGATCTCGCCATTAATAACAAGTTGGATAGCTTCCATTTAGAGGGTCTATGATAGGTTTCAGAATTCAGGATCCACTTATATTCTGCCAGGAACGGCCATGATCTAGTATGGCTGCTAAACTGTAAGGTGGCACTCCAAAATCAGTTTTATATTTAAAGTAGTTAATGTAAATTTTCTCTGAAATTTATATTATAAACTTTAAATTTTATAGTCACTTTGAATCCTTACCATGGTGTCTTTCTGTTCCCATTTTACATACCTAATATTTAGACTTTTATTTTACCAACTAATTTAGGATTTATGAATTACCGCATGAATGGCTGAGAAATTTTTTGTCTTCTGAGAGTGTTTTAGGGAATTGAATAATAAATCTTTCCTTTGAATAACACCTTCTTTTTTCCCATAATTTTCTAGTAAAGAAAAATATAGAGATTTTAACTTTCTAATTATAATTTATCACTGTAAGACACTGAATTAATACAAAAGTATGACAAATATAAAACAAAAGTTATCAATAATTTGACCCCTGTCCCTTAACCATTATCAATGTTTTGGTGTATATTTTCCTCCAAATTGTTTGCATGGGCAAAAATATATTAGCATACTACTCTGTGTCTTTTTATACTTGATAATATTCTGTGAATGTTTCCATATTTGTTCATATATATTTCATTCTTTTTAATATGTACAGTGTTCATTTCTTGAATTGACTACAGTATGTTTAATCAACCCATTACTCATATGGATGTAGACTATTTTTTTCAATTCCACATTAATGGCTCATGAGCATCCTTGCACACTGGTGCAGATATTTCTAAAGACTCTTGGCTTTCTTTCAGTGTAGCTTTACTTAGAAAAATCCCTGAATAAAGACAGAATTGTGAACTATGCCCATGCATTAGCCAGCATCTAAACAAATATATCCAGGATGTTAGATAAAAGATAGATCCCAGGTTTAGAAAAGAACAAATTTTAATTTTGACACCCTTCAATGAAAGTACAATATCATGAGTCTGTCCCCCCACAGCACTTGCACAGCTCTCTGTCTTAGCAATATAGTGTAGGCATTGAAGTCATCTTTGTATCTATCCCCTCACCCCATTTCACAGGCATGTCTGTAAAGAACAAAACCATCTTATATTATTCAGACTCCTTGTCCCTGTGACAATTCCCATCATATAGGAGCCACTCAGTATTGTTGAACTGGACTGACATTGAGAAGTATAATTGATTTGTGCCTCAGATCATAAGATAAAATTGGAAACACAGGTTTACATGTCCTCTGATTAGAGAATATGATCCAAAGACACAAAATATGTATTGGTGTTTTATAATTATGTTTGAATTTTAGAAGGGCTTTATATCATTTCAGATAATCATAGCATTAAGTATATTGAATGAAGATACTTCAGATCAAGGTTACAGGCTTTAGTTATATTAAAAAATTATCACTAATAAAATGTATACAAATGATACTCCTGAGTATTTTTTCCTACTATAAATTTCCATTGACACTGGGTAATCATCATCAAAACTGCAAATATTAATACTTTTGAGCCCTTATTGTATGTTAAACATGGAGATAAGAATTTTATATATGTCATCATAATCATCAAAAATTTTATGAGCTATTACTCTCCACATATAACAAATGAGGAACATGAGGCCAAGAGTTGTGTGATTCTTTCAAGGCCACAAAAAGAGTTGGCAAATTGCAGGACTGAAATTTAAACCCACATCTTTCTGTCCATAAGCCAATGCTGTTAACCACTATGATATGTCTTCTGAAAACTAATTAGAAAGTAAAAATAACTAAGCAAAGATAATTTAATAATTATCAGATAAAGAGAAAGCTGTCACAACTTCCTTTTATATCCAATTTTCAAATTCTCTTCTTTGGAGCTCAGGTTCAGAATGTCTTATATATTTCTTACCCTAAGTTACATGCGTGAAGTTGGAATTTATCAAGTTTGAACAGCAAAAAGATATCTAATCAAAATAGGTCATCAAATGAAGAAACTGGAAACAAGTCTTGGGAGTAAGAGTGCTGAACCAAACAGTATTGAAAACGCTCAAATATTTAAAGGCAAGAAAAATTGTTTGCATATTCAACCTGGACTGATTCTAGAAATAGACCAAAGTTCTACTTCTATTTCGAGGTGTTTATGTACTCTGTGATCATATTTGCATTGGCCAGTAAGATATCCATTTAATAGCAATAAGATGTGATAGAAGACTAAAAACCACATTCCACTGTGTCCCTAGAAAAGACAGAAGTGGGATTTTCCTAATAATGTATTTTACAAAAATGCTTTTCAAACTTATTCCTGCAAAAATTGGTCATTATTTAAACAGAAGTAGGGTAGTCAGAGAATTACAACATAATGTAGCACAGGATTTTCTAACCTATTCCTCATTCCTAACCTGCTCTATAGCAGTTAATACCAAATTCATATAATAATAGGGATGTGTCACCTAAAATCAGACACACGGTTCAATGGAATAAAAGAGCCCAGAAATAACCCTAAACTTATATGGTCAATTTATCTATGACAAAGGAAGGAAGAATATACAATGGGGAAAAGACTGTCTTTTCAATAAATGGTTTTGGGACAACTGGTCAGCTCATGCAAAAGAATAAAACCAGACCACTTTCTTTACCATATATAAAAATAAACTCAAAATGGATTAAAGACCTAAATGTAAGACCTGAAACCATAAACTCCTGAAAGAAAACATAGGCCGTAAACTCTTGGACATTGGTCTTACCAGTATTGTAGGAGTCTGTCTCCTCAAGCAAAACCAGCAAAAGCAAAAATAAACAAGTGGGACTACATCAAACTAAAAAGCTTCTGCACAGTGAAGGGAACAATCAACAAAACTGAAAGGCAACCTACTGAATGGAAGATGCTATTTGCAAATGATGCATCTAAAAAGTGGTTAATATTCGAAATATATAAAGAACTCGCACAATTCAACACCAAAATAACAATTCAATTAAAAAACGAGCAGACGACCCGAATAGACATTTTTCCAAAGAAGACCTACAGATGGCTAACAAATACATGAAAAGAGGCTCAACATTACTAATCCTCAAGGAAATGCAAATCAAAACCACAATGAGCTATCACCTTATACTTGTCAATAGCTAGTATCAAAAAGACAAGGAATAACAAGTGTTGGCAAGAATGTGGAGGAAAAGGAACCCTCATGTACTTCTGATGAGTGTATATTAATGTAGCCACTTTGGAAAACAATATGGAGGTTCCTCAAAAAATTAAAAATACAAATACTGTGTGATCCAATAATTCTGCTAGTGAGTATCCAAAGAAAGCAAACACACTAATTGAAAAGATAGATGCACCCCTATGTTCACTGCAGTGTTACTTACAATAGCCAAGATATGGAAGCAGCCCAAATGTCCATCAATAGATGAATGGATAAAGATGTGGTGTATGTGTACACACACACACACGCACACACATATACACACACAGGCAATGAAATATCGTTCAGCCATAAAAAAGAATGAGATCTTGCCATTTGTGAGATCATGGTTGAACCTAGAGGGTATTATGCCAAATGAAATAAGCCCAAAAAAGACAAATTCCATATGATTTCACTTATATTGGAATCTAAAAAAACAAAAAACCTATAAATACAGAGAACAAACTTGTGGTTGTAGGAGGGTAAGGGGATGGAGGGATATGCAAAGTATGTAGGGGTGATCAAGCGGTACAAAGTTCCATTTATAAAATAAGTCATGGGGGTGTAAAGTACAAAATAGGGAGTATAATCAATATTGTAATGACCTTGTGTGGTGACTGATGGTAACTAGATTTATGGTGATCATTTTATAATATATATGTCAAGTCACTATAAATGGACCCCTGAAGCTAATAAAATATTGTAGGTCAACTATACTTCAGTTAAGAGTACAATCAAATTAGTATTGTTAATTCACTAGTTTGTAGTTGTATTTGTGAATAAATTTTGAGTGATGGTTGTACAATGGTCAGATACATAATGAGATACAGTGTTTTACTTGTTATATAATTAACATCATACAAAATATTTTGATTTACAAAGTTGAAGTCTGTGTTTTTTTTTTCTTTTAAAGGTATCTGTATATTCAAATTTCAAAAACACTTCTCTGGAGGAATCGCATGTCTAGGACAAAAAATGTATCCTTGTTAAAAGCAGAGATGGTCCAGGAAGAAAAGGATTAGCAAAAGTAGTCAGTCAGTGGTCACCTAGGGTGACTGTATCTGGCTGGCAGCAGTCTTGGCAGAGGGGAAGTGCTACATTTCTGTTTCTCACCAGCCCTGCTGCCAGGAAGTAGAAGGTCTTATGGATCCTCTCCACAAGTTACCTATTTTTAGAGAGCCAGCTTGTCAGAAAATCAGCATATAAGGCACCAGATTCACCATACAGGCATATTTAAATTAAGAGGGAAGTTTCTATACTTCTGGGTCTGAGAACACATTATGAAAAACAGGATGCTTTTGGGGGACTATTTAAGTGGATTTTTGATGAAGTGGGGTTTTTCAGAATTGTTGGCAGTACTAGTGATTAACTGTGGAACTCTTTAGATTATGCGGGATATTTTCTTTGCAGAAACTTTCCGTGGTTGTAACGTGTAAGCAAATCTTCAACAAGAGGCCAAATAGGCAACAATGTTTTCTTGCAAATCTATAAATTAACTGCATCAGTGGTGGTGTCTGACTTTCATTTGGGCCATTTATATAACATCTCTTGCAAAAGGCCAATGATAACCAAAATTTTTAAAAAGATATGTATATATATATATATATATGTATATATATTTATGTTTTATGTTTATGTTTTCTTTTCTCTCCGTTTTTTCACACGTATATGGAATCTGGCCAGTAGGCTATGCATTGAATACAGTGAGGAGAGAGAGGGCCTCAAGTACCTAAGTGGTTTGCAGAATGATACCCAATCATTTTCCCTTGACTTAGTGGCTGCCAGGAAGCAATAAGGACTAGGTCAAATATATAGGTGTTCTTTTTTTCTGTGTTAGAGACCAAGTGCGAGAATGAGTTGCTGGTAGGCTTTTGAAGTCTATCTCAAGATTTTGTTTTTCTAAAATAGCATATAGCTGATGTAGTCCCAAGGAAGCTATTAAGAGTTGACATAGAGAAGTAAAGATGCTATGAGAACCAAGAAAATAAATCACTTTTTTAAAAGATTTATTTATTTTAGAGAGAGAGCATATGGGGGGGTAAGGGGCAGATGGAAAGGGAGAGAGAGAGAATCTCAAGCAGAGTCCCCGCTGAGCGCACAACCTGATGCAGGGCTCAATCTCACGACCCTGAGATCATGACCTGAGCCAAAAGCAGGAGTTGGATGCTTAATGGACTGAGCCACCCAGGCACTCCAAATCACTTTTTTAATCAGTGGGTCAGGTCCATTCAAAAAGCCCAGAATCATATGCAACTGATGAATCACAAAATTAACCCCTGAAATTAATAATACACTGTATATTAACTAAATTTCATTTAAATAAAAAATTACAGAAAAACAAATAAATAATTCCTTTAAAAAAAAGCCCAGGGGCGCCTGGGTGGCACATCGGTTAAGCGTCTGCCTTCGGCTCAGGGCGTGATCCCGGCGTTGTGGGATCGAGCCCCACGTCAGGCTCCTCCGCTATGAGCCTGCTTCTTCCTCTCCCACTCCCCCTGCTTGTGTTCCCTCTCTCGCTGGCTGTCTCTATCTCTGTCAGATAAATAAATAAAATCTTTAAAAAAAAAAAAAATAAATAAATAAATAAATAAAATTTAAAAAAATTTAAAAAAAGCCCAGAATCAGTATGAACACTTGAGAACATTAATTTTTCTTTGATAGACATTTACCAATGAGCTCTATTGAGAGGACTATATTAATTATATGCACATAAATATTAAAACTTTATTAATTGTATGCTATCAAAGTCATCACATATATGATATAAAGCAGAAATATTAACATGTGCATAAAATGCTACCTTACCCTTAAATGGACATGGATGCATGAATGCAGAAGGTGGTCAGAAGGACTTGGTAAATATGGTCAACATTCTTTCAACTATCATTTGTTCTTTTATTACTGCAGATCACAAAATCAATAAATAAAAAATGTGTAACACTGATCTGAATACTAAGGAGGGAAGATCTGCAAAACATATAAACATTGGTCTCTTTCCTCAAAAAACTTGTAATCTAGTCAGTGAGGCAGAGCTAAAACAGCATCAAGTAATATAAGCATTAAGGGAATCAAAATAGGAACCCAGGAGAAAGGGAGAGGAAGAAGACTTCCTTATTGGAGTGAAAAGGCAGCTTACATGAGGAGGGCCAGTGAATTTTAGGAAGGAGAAACCAAACATCAGGAGCCATAAGAATGGGTAATTTGTGTTTACTAATAACAGAGTAGGTAAGTTCTACTTAATGACAATGTCTATCTGGAAGGGACAAAAAAATCTTGTATTTTGTGAGACAAAAATCTGGAATAGTTAGAGGGCTAACAGATAATGCAGACCAATCTAAGACAAGTGGATGAGGCTAAATTAACACAAAGAATGTATCTTTTTTTTATTTTTCTGTAAAGCAAGAGAAATATGTAAACTTATTTGATTGAAGATCCTCTGACCGTAATGGATGTATGAAAGTAGGACAGCAATGTCAAAAATGTTATATCTCATACATGTCATATATGACTCCCTTATTCTGTCTCTGTCTTTTCTGTCTCTTCATATACACACATATGCACATATACACACATATATATGCATGTCTATATCCATACATACAGCAAAGTATTATTTAATGTGTCTGATATAGGACTATATATATATATATAGAGAGAGAGAGAGAGAGAGAGAGAGAGTATATCTGATGTCCTTGATATCTATCCCATGTCTATGACACCTGGTTTGCCTGAGCCAGTATTAATCCAAGCTCATTTTTTTGGTAGGTCATGTCCCAACAATATGTGATTTTTTGAAAACTGAAATACTTTTAAAATAAATTTATTTTATCTATCCACCAAAATGACAGACCCAGTTTTCTGACAATATATGTATATTGAAAGTACATCATTTTTTTAGCATCCCCCTTTCATTTTCATTAGTGTCTCTGTTTAGATGACATAAGATTGTGAAGATAATTAAAACACACAGGATTGATAGTCTGAACAAAACAGGTAGACTGAAAACAGAGTAGACAGGAATGAACATTTCATTAGAAAAAGCAATAGAGGGACTGACTAGAAGGAGGGGGTGATCAGAGGAGAATACCAAGTGCTCAAGCTGAAATACCTGGAAAATGGTGGCAGAACTCTGAAAGTTTGGAAAGCTGGAAGCTTTAAAAAGACAAAGGAAAATTAAGCAAAGTTCTTTTGGCTTCAAAGCCCCGTGATCCTTCTACATGACAATATTCTCAACTTGTTTCTACAAAACACATTTGAACTGTGTGTGTTTCCATATATGCATTAATTTAGGTCTATTGTGAGTTCTTTTTTAAAGGTTAATTGTAGTTTTGTGACTGGATGTGAACTGATGCATTTATCTGAATAAGTAGAGATCTTATGAGTGTCTGAAATATCAACTTCTGCAAAGAGGAACTTACAAATAATTGTTTTGCAGGTGAGAAATTAAGGCCTAGGAAGTTAAGGGTATTGCTCTGAATCCCAGAGGTAATAATAATGAGTAATATTTATATAGCATGGAATAGGTATCAGGCACTGTGCTAAGTTAGCCAGGTATATTAACCGATTTTACCTCACAACAAAACCTATAAGGTGAGTACTATATTATTACCATCCTCATTTTACAGTGGGAGAACAAGGTTCAGAGAGGTTAAAAAATATCTCAAGGTTGCACAGCTAATAAGTGGAAGAACTGGGATTTGACCCGAACTCTTCAGACTCAGTCTTTAACTACTATGTTATAGTCCTAACTAATCACAAGGGAAAAGTCAAGAAAAACTAATTGTGGTAGTTTTTCATTCTGAAGATAATGCACAGAACTACACATCTTTAGAGGGATTGTTTTAGAATGATTTCTCTCACACATGTAGTGAGAACAAACATTTATTTTTACCTACATGGATATACTCATTAATTCAGCCAATCCAAACACAAATAATTTGTTCTCACTTGTACATATGGATGTGCTTACAAAAGATTTTATAAAAATCTCTTTAAGGAAGAGCAAGGCTCAATCTTTGAGATCACCTATATAGCCTGCTAATAATGAAATCTGGAAATAAAAGTAGAAATAAAAGGAGAAAATTAAACCTCAGTTGTGCTTAGCAAGCATTCAAATATCTTCAGTCAAAGGGCTCACTGGAAAAAAATTCTCAAGCTTGCGCGCAATTTTTATTGCATGTTGCATGTTGTTATTTCTATGCACTGAATCATAATTGAAACAATTTACATCTTTTCAAAGGAAACTAATCCAGAGAACCTTATGCATTTGCTAAAACCTTGAACAACAAGGTTTTATATAAACTTAGAACTATTATTTTCTTAAATTATAATAAAACAGATTAATATAATTGCAAGACTGGCAGATGTAATTATTTTTGAGCTGGAATATCAGCAGTGTCTTCATTGACCTCAGCAAAAGCCTTTGGTGGAGTAAGAAAGGGATAGTCTGGGTATAAGAAAAGTAGGGGCACAATTGCCTTCCAACATTATGCTACTTGGATGAGGTAGAGAAGGGATCATCTAGGTCTTAGTGAAGAGGGACAGCTGCATTTCCACCTTCTGCATCTTGGATGGGGTGGACAAGGGATCGAGTAGATCTTAAAAAGAGTGAGGGCCCAGCTTCATTGTCCCCCTTCTTGTTAGCCACTCTTCGTATCAAACTTCTATAGCAGCTATTGCAACATTATTTCATGTTTTAACTTAGGAATGTTACAAAACAAAAGAATGAGAAATGAATATTCCTAGGAAAAGAAGAAAAGGGGTCAAATTGGCTAGAGGAATTTAGGTTTTGAGACAAATATATACAATAAGAAAATAATTCTCTAGACAAGGAAAAGAGGAAGATTTTCCTTAATTTTAAATGTAGTTACTATGAAAGCATTAAATGTCTACTGTTTTAAATAAAAATCCTCTTAATCTTGTTTTCTTTTAAATTCATGTTGTGAATTTTTAGTGTTTCCTTAGTTAATTATTTACTGTTATAACCATTAATTTGTTTTTTATACTTTTCATGCACAGCTACATAAAAACTTAGGACATTAATCGGACAGTATTTAAAACTCATTTACTTTCTCACATTTATTTTGTCTCCTCCTTTCTATTTTGTCAGTGTGCATGCCAAAAATCATGATTTTTATACTTGATAAAAACTTTCTCCTAACTTACTCCATTCATTATAATGATAAATGAATATAGATCTCTATTTGAATTAGTGAAGCAATCCAAACAAAAAATATTGAAACATATTGGAAACTGATTTCATGCATTAATTTTATTAGTAGGTATATTGTATCACATGTCTCTTTAAACCCATTAAGTTTGTTATTCTAAATGTTCACATCTTTCACACAATAAGATTTAGCATGCTTTTCAACATGTGATACTTAACTGGATAAAACAAAATGTCACTGAAAGACACAGGGCTGGAAGGACACAAAGAAACAATGCAATGAAATTACTTAATTTTACAGATAATAAATCAGAATTACAAAGATATTTATTATTATCATTATTACAAATGAAATAGTGTTTAAAAACTAGACTCAAATTCATCTGGCATTGAATTCACTGCTCTAATAATCTAATCTAATCTAAGGACCTGAAGGCATACTGTTTTCAAACTCCCTCTGAAATTTCATATGCCATTTATGACACCTCAAGAGCTATTGGAACCTTGCTTGAATGACTGCAACTTAGGAAATTTAATTCCTATGGCAACCACTGATTTTTTAAGACCTCACATTAAAAAATAAACACTTTACAGAAAGAAACCTTTACTTTAGATTTCACAAATTAATCCTGATCCTTAGGCTGGGTTGAGGGAAACAGGAAGGGTAAGGATGTGGGGAGGAGGGGACTGAAATAGAGAGGACTGAGGGTGAGGGATGTACAGACTTAATTTTTCTTTCACATGATAGTGCTACAAGTACTGAGAACATATATAATGTTCCCTCTTTGGATCTCACATCTCCTTATACTTTCCAGTCCTTCTGTAAAATGTTTCCAGTTCTCTTTGTGACTTCTGAGGTATGGCATTCAGGGCTGAAGGCAAAGTCCACAGACACGATCAGGTCAGTGTGGCACTGAACTTGATATTTACATCCTTCATTCCAGATAGGGAAGAGTCAACATTTGCAGTGCTTTAAATACATCTGGGCAGAACTTCTGTCTGCTGTTTGCTTGCTTGCTTACTTGTTTGTTGTGAAGAGAGATGCTCAAAGACTTTCTGATTCTGATTGCCATTTGATTCTGACACATGGCTGCTGTGGAGAACCCCTGCTCCACACACTGTCTCTTTTTACCCTAGGGCTACAATTTTAAGCTACAGAACTCTTTCTAACTTTTTTTCAACTTTACATTTGAAACTTTCACATGGACTGCTTCTAAGTGAAATCTCCAATTCATGAATGAGCACACTCCATTTTTTAAATTTAGGTAGGAGCTTATATTTATCCTGTTAACTTTCAGCTCTCTCGGTTGTTTTTAACTGCCCAGATTATTTGTGGTTTCTGATTCTGTTTTCCAATATTTTTACTATTTTTCCAGCTCTGCATTTTTTTGTGGGCATGTTTCCTGTATGTCTGTTTAAATTTGATAAATACATTGACAGGGTATAGCCCAGGGAAGAATTTTGCAGAAATCCAAAAGACAGTTCCCTTCAGAGTGACACAATCTTTGGTGATGGCTATTCAAGAAATTCCTAATCTGTCCTGTGACTAAACACCTGAGACCTTGCCCAATGCCATGCTCAATTAAAGAGCACTTTACTGCCTTTGACACAATGCTGCCATTATCATAATTTACCATCAGACATTGATGCTGATAATTCTGAGCATTATTTTATAAGATAAATTTGGCATAGAGTTAAATATCATAGCAAAGTTTTCATGTGATATATAATCAAAAGCCTTCTTCAAAGCATACTTTAAAATAGAGGAAAATTATCATCCTTATGGGATTGAAAGACAAACATTTTGAATCTCAGTATTTCAACACACCTATTATCAGGTAACAAGATCTATATTTCTTTTAAAAAGCAAAGTTCTAATATACATTCCACTTCTATTGTTACCGTAATATTTTCCTGGGAGCAATTTAAAAAAAAAGAGATCCTTACCCAAAAAGCTGGGAACCTTGGTAGGCTGGGGAGTGACGGAGTCATTATTCACAGAATCAAGCGAGGATACACTATTCGTAAAATCAAGCGGTGTCATACTATTCACAGAACTAAGCGGTACCATACTATCCGTAGACTCAGGCAGTACTGTATTAGTCACAGTTTCTTCCACCTGAAGATCATTCTCTGGAAAACAAATACAGCCAACTAAAATACAACATTGTCATAAGTTCATAATTATACAAAGTAAAGCACAGCGGTTGTGTTAAGAAGAGTAGTCATCTATGGACACCTGGGTGGCTCAGTCCATTGAGACTCTTGACTTCGGTTCAGGTCATGATCTCATGGGTCTTGAGATCGAGCCCCCCATTGGGCTAGGCGCTCAGCGGGGAGTCAGCTTCAAGATTCTCTCCCTCTGCCCCTCCCCCAGCCCATGTGCGGGTGTGCCCGCGCACACACACTCTCTCTCAAATAAATAAATCTTTAAAAAGAGCAGACTTGGGGCGCCTGGGTGGCACAGCGGTTAAGCGTCTGCCTTCGGCTCAGGGCGTGATCCCGGCGTTATGGGATCGAGCCCCACGTCAGGCTCCTCGGCTATGAGCCTGCTTCTTCCTCTCCCACTCCCCCTGCTTGTGTTCCCTCTCTCGCTGGCTGTCTCTATCTCTGTCTAATAAATTAAAAAAAAAAAAAAAAAAAGAGCAGACTTTTAGAAATTTTATTCACATTGTTATGTTAAATTAATGAGCAGTAAATCTCTATACATATCGTTAATAAGATCATATTTCAATGTAACTTGTAGTTCTTGGTCAAAAAACGGTAACAGTTAAAGTTCAAGGCAATCCTTTAATAAATTTTATGGTCAGGTAAAACTGATTGATTTTAGGTGGTAGATTCCAAAGAACTATTTGTCCTCAAATGTTATAAACCTAACGGATTTCAGCAGCCCTATTCTTTTTTTTTTTTTTTTTATGTTAGTTACCATACAGTACCTTGGTTTTTGATGTAGTGTTCCATGATTCATTGTTTGCCTATAACACCCAGTGCTCCATGCAATACGTGCCCTCCTTAATACCCATCACTGGTCAGCAGCCCTATTCTTATGCTTACATTGTACTAAAATATTCTCAGGAAAGAAAAATGATGTAACTTAAAATAAATCTATGGAAATAAGCTCCCTTATACATTTCTTAATTTTCTGTTCCTTTTTTTTTTTTTTAAGTTAACACAGTGACTAATTTTTATCAAATTTAGTGGATGCTAATGTATCTTCATCTGTCTGGCTGAAACAAAATCTAGGTAAACTTGAACATCCTTTAAGATGCCTTATTTTTTAAAGAATGGTTGTAAATGAAGTAAAATGAGATGGGAAATAAACTTACCTGAATCCTCACAGGTGTTCTTGCATTGTTCCAGTGATTCAAAGTTGTTTTGATTGCCAAGACACCCACCGTACTTGAAATCTTCACATTTCTTTGACTGATTGTTATAAAAATACCTAGTCATATAACCTCGACAGAGTCCACCGTCTTCGTCCAAAAAGCAGTAATCTGGCTTTTCTGGAAATTATAAAAATGTCAGAAAGCAATATTCTTTCTTGTGAATAATTTAATTATGCTGATTAAATATATAAAATAACTAAGTTGAAGTTATTTAAGGAGTAAACATGAAAAGTTAAAGATACAAGGTAAAAACAGAACTTTATCCACAACCGCACAATGTTAAAATTGTCCTCTATATCTATTGTGACATTAAGAATAAGGAAGATGTATCTATTGTCACACATTGTTACTACTGGAATTTCAAGTTCTAAATTTCTCATAGTAAATTAATAGGGCACTAACTATCAACTATTTCATGAATTGAAAGAGTAAAAGATATTGTTATTTTACCCTTGGTTTGGAAGAAATATTCAAAAATTCATAATATTACAAAATACTGTGGCAAAATTTTGGTTCAATTATTTTTTTTAGGCTTAAATGTGTTGACATTTAGGAATGATCTAGAAATATTTCATATATTTCAGGTGTAGGGTCTTGTTAGGGAAAGAAGTATAATGTGTTGCTTCATTACAATGGTTTCAATTTAAAAAATATTGGAGTAGAAGCTCTGAGGCGTATGGAAGCTTTCATGCTATTCTTAGAAGTTCCTGAATTCTTATGCTGGAATCTGTATTAGGTTAGGCATGACATCCTCCACCACTGTGTCTCTTGTTTTTCTTCTTCCCGGCATTGGAGTGACTCCAACAGTGCAAAGGCAGAAAGGAAATACATGTTCAGGGATTGGAGAGGCTTTCTTTGCCCATTCTTTGATAGTGCTCCAAACCAGATTAAACACAGCTGTCACACAATTTGTGCCACTGTGATCTACATTACAAGCCTTGTCTACATGCATACTCTGTAAAGAAGAAAATTAAATTTATTTTCAAAATTATCATTACAAGATATATGGGGCTTGAATTAGGCAAAGCTACAATTTCCCCATTTTTTTCCCCTGCAACTATATTATCAGAGTGACAAAAATGAACTGTAGTATCCTTTTACATTTTAAAGCAACTCGTCCTATCTCAGGGAAGCAACACTCAGGAGTATTTTACTATAAAAAGAGCAGATATTTAATAATGTTAATGATTTCTGCAACAACTGCAAATCTTTAGAAAGACTGATCTTCTATGAGAGCATTGTTTTATTAAATAAAACATCCTATTTTAATGTAGTGTAAAATACCTATCTTCTATAATGTCTCAAAGTACCAATTTGAAAGTTATTTTTTTATTGTTTATTGCCTCATGTTTCTCAAAGTGAATGTTACTATTATCCCCATAGTCACAATTTGTGGTTAAGTATAATTTATGGGACAAGGAAAAAAAACCAATTCTTTAAATTTTTATAATACTTTTTTAAAAGAGAATGAGGAAAAAATACATTCAATTACTATCATTTTGATTTGTTTTGGCCTTAATATGTACTTCTTATGACATTTTAAATCATCTTACCAGATAATATAAGAATTCTATGTTTAACAAAAAGGAGTAGGTAAAATTTATTGCATGTAAGGAATAGAAAACAATAAGAAATTATGCTGAGAAGTATAATTAAGAAATTATGCAACTAGAAGTTGCTATTATTTATGAGGCCCCATTCTAGGACATAAATCTATTTTAGGACGAAGTTGAAATTGCACACTTGTAAAATAATTCCCCTTGGGCCTAAAGTTTAAAATAAGGTTACAAATCAAGAAATTCATGCCCCATAGTCCTCAGATAAAGTAACCTTCATACCAAATCTGCATATACAATCCTTGCTCTAGACTGATGCTCAGTTAAAACACAGAATACAGATTTTCAGCTACAGACAAACTTCCACAAGCCACATTAAGTTTTACTATTAACTTTGGTTTGAGGCTGCATACTTGACAATTGTCTTAAACCAAACTATTTCAAAGAGGTTGTCTTTGTAACTGTTCCAATGTTGATACTAAGAAGCACATCACAAAGTTAGCTTGAAGTGGTTATGTTTAGAGGTCCTTATTATGAATGGGTTTTGGCATCTGAACATTTTTTAACACATGTGAATAGTATTGATAGATCAGCTTTATTTTCTAATTTCCATATATAATATCAGTTAAGAATGAAGAGAAGAGAAACTCCTAACTGGGAAATTAAGTACATATCTACCTTACTGCCCTCTGACCACCTGCTCAGCCAAGCAACTTTCCAACCTACCTCCCTGACTCTTGTCAAATGTATTCATTCAAGTTGCCTCTTGATCTTTGCTCTTCCTTTGACCCAGCAAATCTCTCATCCTTGGTCTCCTACTTACTGTCATATCTCCTATAAAGCTGAAGTTGAACTCTACAGACTGGGGATTCTGGAGACTTGGTGATCTCACTGAGCAAAGCAATGTAATGAACTGAGTAGGTTATAATCAAAATTGAGGAGACCTTATTTTGCTCTTTAAAACTACCACTATTCTAGGATGACTAAGAAATCCATAAACCTACACAGAATGAAGAGCATTTTTACCTTGTATCTAAGGAAATGTTATATTTTTTTCTTAATCAAGTTAATGCCAATCTGACAAAACTCATTAAAAAAATGTAGATTTAGAACTTGTTAAAGGTAAAAGAGCTCTATTTCCTTTAATGTGCTCATTTTACAGTCAAGGAAATAGTGCATACCATATTTTTTTGCCTCACACCTAGTAATTTATACTGTGCTTTATCATTTATAAGATTGTTTTTCATACGCTGTCAATTTTTGACTGTTTGGAGCCAATTAACTTTGGTAAAAATAAAATACTGCACTTTTGGAAAAATATCAATTAATATGAATTAGTAGAAGAAAAAGAATGATCAAATTCCAAATCATTAAATATACATTAAATATCATAACTTTATAGTAAATTTTACCTGCATAAATTTTTTTCCTAGTTTCACATTTTTGAAAAAATACCCTAACATTTAAATGTTGGTATTTCCTTTCATGAAAATATCATCTTTTACTTGGTGGATAAAACCCTCTATTTGTAAATATCCCGCATTCTTTGATACTACAGATAATGAATTTCATTTAATTGAAACATTGAACATTTCTGTAAAGATTAATTCAATATTTATAGAAAGCTATTTCAAAATTTGTAAATAAATACATCCATTGATAGTGTTTGTACAAACTTTGCCACTAAATTTATTTTACAAATTTTGATTCAAAGTCTAGTAAACCTTATCATTCACAAAGCTTTCAACTCTTTCTCACAAAATTAAGTCAGAAAAATTAAAATACACTTTGAATTTTGTAACTCTTTCATTTCCCAAGTTAAATAATTTGATCTCTGTGTTCAGTATTTTCTCATTCAAATGTAAATGACATAAGTGGTAATTGGACCAAGTCAGTTTATAGACCTTCACTAAAAAGAGTGTCTTTCTTGATCTACTGATATATATTTTTCATGTGCCAACATAACACATTAATCAGAAAATTTTTAGTTAAATCCAATAAATAATTTAAATTACAAAATAAAAAGTATGCAAATACTAAATTTTGACAAGAGCAATCACTTATTGTTAAATATATCCATTTACTTCTGCATATGGACTTTGACAACTCAAAGATATATATCAATTCAGGGAAATACTGGATATAACTTGCTAAAGATACACAATGCTGAAATTATCAATGGAGTAGAGATCTGAGAACTAAAGTAAGATTAGCGACATCTAAATTACCGTTCAGGAGATGTTAAAATAGAATGTGCTTGGCTGTGGAATTAGACTGATCTAATACTAAATATCATGCTGCATTAGAATGAGAGTAAATAATAGTGTTTGAAGACTTCCTTACCAAATATCATATATGTTATTTTAAATTTTTCCTTATATCCACTGAAATAGCACCATTTCAAAGATCATATGGATTTATGATGAACTCCATATCGTAGGAAACTAAGAATTGAATTTCTAAGTGTCTTACATAAATTCTAATTAGCATATAAATGAATGTTTACCTTTTTCTAATGTTGCCTCTGTCTTAGTCTTTGGATAAGCTGCAAGAAAAAAACAGTATGTGCATCAATTACCACAATTTATATAAATTAGTTATATATAAATTTCAATTTAACTAGGATGATGTATTTATTATTATTAAAATTATTCTTATACATAATGTCAATAAATAGCTTAAATTTCTTATTTTCTCTAAAGATTAAATAATTTTAATTTTTATAAATATGAGTCCATCTACATTTTAACATAATGTCTCAAAACTGGTGTTGAAATTTTCTAACACATTGACAAAAGTAAGAATTCATGGTGAACTACATTTAGTATTCAAAACACCTAGGACTGAAAATCGTTAAGATAATGTGAAATATAAAAGTAATTCAAGCAGCATACTTTGCGTATCAAAACAGATAATTTCTATAGGGAATTGGTATTTGGGATGGAAGAAACCAGAGTTATCTCCTTTCCTGATTCCTTCCCCTGCTGCATTTTTCAACCCAATCACAAGTTTTATTATTATTTCCAAGTACAGAAGAGAAATGAAGCAAATGTATCTGTGACATATTTTTTGATTTAACCTCAAAGAATCAATGGAATTACTCCACTCAAAAACTAGAATGCTACTTGTCTTTGACCCACTAGATTCAAGTATAGATTCTAAGTTCTAATTTAAATGATAGGTAATAGAATTCAAATCAATATAATATGTGAAGTTTTAATTTGCTCATGTAAACATTAGGAAGGCTGAGTGATGTTTGTTGTATAATCACTTGTTTTGCAGAAAAAAGCTTTGGTGAAGGCAGTTTGTAATTAGTTGTATGGCCGGAGAACAGGGGGTTGGGGGAGTGAGTTGGCTTATATGCCCCTTTCAGCCAAAAATCAGCAGTTATGTTATTCTTTGGAGAATAAAACATCTTTGAAAAAGAAAGTAATGAGGCCTCTTTTTAAAATTTTTCTAAGTTTTATTAAAGTCTTTTTAAAAAGATATATATACATATATATCTAATTGTATTTTGAGAAAAAAGGCAAGCCAAATATTTCAGAGAATAGGAAATATAAATGTGTTTAGTTTTCTATGTAGGCAAAGCTCTCCTTTTGCATGTAAAGTTGTTTTATTAATTTTTTCCAAATATGTATAATTTTTTGGTGTATTTACCTATGTAATAATAGAAACATGGAAATAAGGAACCTCAGGAGTCTTTCTCATTGTAAGTAACCGTCAATGTGTTTCAATTAGATAGTGGATTGTCATAATAAGCTTACATTGAAATATTTTATGTAATTAATTTGTTTTAGTTTTAATTTAGGAGGGCAAAGAAGGAATATATACAGATAAATAGTACATCAGACTAGAGTGCTAAATAATCGTTTTTACTGTTTTGCCTGCTGACAGTAGCCATTGGATGGGGACATAGAAATGCTTGATTTCAATGTTCATGAAATATTAAAAGAGATAGCTTGTTTGTTTTCTGATTCCATTCCAAGTTGGATTAATTTACTTGGCATGCATGTGAACTAACGCAGATATGTGTTTTGGCACACTGGAATTTAAATGTATTTGTAATACCAATGATTATCTTTGAGGATTCTGAAAATAACATGGACACCCTATTTAATTGGTATTTATGCCAACCAATTATAGTCTGAAAAAACAGATAAGTTATTATCCAAATTATCTTTTCCTATATTTATTTAGAACATAACATTTATTAATGATGTCTTCAGGAGTAATGAGAGTATGTTTTACTAATTCCCATTTTAGTAATTCCTTGAACCCCAACATATTTGAATTCACATTTTAAATATTTTATTATGAATATTATAATATAATTAATATCCAACAAATTAACTCATACTTATATGACACATTTTAGTAATTGTAATTTTACCCCCATTCTTTCTTCATCTTTTTCTCTTATATTGGGGAGCAGTGGGTAGGAGCTTAAGACTAACTTTTGAAGACTATATTGTTGAAGTCGGTCTAGAAAATATTCTAAGCAGGTGGGAAAATGACTGTATGGGCAGAAGATTCTCATAACTACATAGGTCTTCATGGTTCCAAACAAATAAAACACGAAATGACAGAGTTAAAAATAAAGAGAATGGAAAAAGTATTAACATGCTCTTTAATTCTCTGTGGGAAAAATTCCCATCTAAATCCCCATGAAAAGCCACAAGTCACAACTAGCCCAACCAATAAAATAGCAATTAATATAAACAGCATATTTTCTAGAGCCTTCATACCTGTTTCAGGAATTGATGAAATTCTATGAAATTAAATGTACTACTTTTAACCATGCTATAGAGGCTGATGGCTAGAAAGCTGAATGAGAATTTGATAATTTGATCTCTTTCATCTAATTTTTTAATTTCCCACACGACATTACACCTATTTTTCAAAAAATAACAATCAAAGATAATGTTGTTTAGGCTATAGGAAAAAAGCAGCTAACCCAGAAGGCAAGCATTTTGAAAGCCATGTATTTGAAGCCATTTCACAAACTTAACTTTTATTTAAAAAAAAATTATTAACCTTATTTCCATGTCTCTATTATTACATAGGTAAATACACCAAAAAATTATATATATTTGGAAAAAACTAATAAAACAACTTTACATGCAAAAGGAGAGCTGTGCTTACATAGCAAACTAAACACATTCATAGTTCCTATTTTCTGAAATATTTGGCTTGCTTTTATTCTCAAGCATGGTAGTTTACAAGAGAGAATTCTCACTGGTCTTCCCAAATAATACAAAACTTCAGCTTTCAAGCCTTAATACATAAGACATAAATCATATTTTGATTTTATGTCTCCTATACTTATACCATCTTCCCTTTACCTAGGAAAAGCACTTAAAAAGTGATATCAATTTTTGGGGCGCCTGGTGGCTCAGTCAGTTGAACATCTAACTCTTGATTTCGGCTAGGGTCATGATCTCAGGGTCCTGAGATGGAGCCCCTTGTCAGGCTCCTGCTGGGCGTGGAGCCTGCTTGGGATTCTCTCTCCCTCTCCCTCTGCCCTTCCTCTCCCCCCTCAGTCACACACTCTTTCTCTAAAAAAAAAAAAAAGGAAAAAAAAAGAGAAAGATATGAATTTCTATAGTGAAACAATAACATTCTCTCAACAGAATGGTAAGTAATTAACACATATTAAACAAAAAACAACCAAGAATTCCTCAAAATAATACATTGATCTTGGTTAGCTATAAAATAATTAGGTTCTCAGTATAAAGAGGGTCACTTTTGAGAGATTTCACTGGCTGCTTCCATAATATTCATACCTTATCATAATAACTAAGCAGCATGTTTTACACACACATGCATAAAAATTTAAACTACTATGAGCATAATGAAAAAAATATAATTTAGCAGATAGAGACATTAACAGGCATGGAAGGATAAAATGACAACATGTTGATGTCATTATTTTCTAATGTTTCTAAGTGCTTTCAAGCCTACAGTCGCATTATTACTTGAAAGAATCTTTCCCTTGAACAAGGAATAGAAATACTAGTATAAATAACATCAGTGATTTGGTCTACGTGATCATCACATCCTCAATGTGCACAGGAAGAAACAGCTTTAGAGAGTAACAACATTCAGGATTGAAACAAAACAAGCTTTTATCCCATTTATTACTTTTTATTAAACTGTTATTCTATTCATAGCATAATGTGTCCATCTTCATAGAAAATCAGTTAACTCTGATGGTGTAGTCTATTTCTGGGCTATTCTATTCCATTGATTTCTGTCTATCCTTATTCTCACATCATTCTGCTCAATTTCGGCAGCTGTGCTATAACTCTTGAAATCGGATAAAATATGGGGCGCCTGAGTGGCTCAGGCTGTTAGCATCTGACTCTTGGTTTTGGCTCAGGTCATGATCTCAGAGGTGTGAGACTGAGGCCCACAATGGCTCTGAGCTCAGCGCAGTCTGCTCAAGGTTCTATCTCTCCTTGCTCTTCCTCCCTCTCTGTCCCTCTCCCACCTCACTCATGTGTGTGTGTGCTCTCCTTTCTAAAATAAACAAAATCTTTTTTAAAAAAAGGAAATCAGATAAAGACCTCCAAATTTGCTCTTTTATTCAGAATTGTTTTAGCCATCCTAGGTCCTTTGTATTGCATATTAATTTTAGAGTTGACTAATTAATATACAAACAAAAATGTGCTGGAATTTGACTGGTATAGGATTAAATTTCCAGATCCATTTGGGGAGAATTTACATCTCAACTAAAGTGAGTTTCAATCTATTGTTTTATATATCTGTTCATTAAAGTCTTCTTTATTTGCCAATGACTTTTTAACGATGTTTTATAGATTTCATTGTAAATGTGATGCACTTTTTTATTTAAATCCATCACTAAGAATTTCATGTTCCATTATTTTAAATGAAATTGTCTTTTTAAAACTTTTGTCTAATTTTTTTATTCATTGCCAGTATGTGTGTATTTACACTGTCCTTTTATCCAATGAGATTTCTAAAATCATCCGCAAGTTCCTAAATTTTTCATATGTATAATTGGGTTTTCTCTCAGTCATGTGGGTGCTCTGGGAGATGTTCCATTTACAAATCCGTATAATTATTTTCTCAAACTTATGAAATTTCACCAAACGCATGCAGTTTTGTTGTTGCATGACAAACTCAAAGGGACTCTTGTTCCGACTTTTTAGCTTTATCTCTACATATGTCCATTCTCTCCCATATATTATGCCCCAAAACCCATTGACCTCAGTCTCCTAATCTCCAATCTCCATATTCTCTACCAGGGCGACTACCATCCTGTGCTTGGGCTCCCCTCTTTTGGCTGTGGTTCAGAAGTGCTTTCATGCAGAAAGCTGGGGAGCCTGGACTCCCCTCACATTTCCCTTCTCTCAGAGATCACAATCCTGCATGCCTTTTGACCCATGTCTGCCAACAGTTGCTTCACGTATTTTGTCCAATTTTCTAGTCATTTATATTATGAGAGAAAGTTCAGTTTCAGCTACTCCATCATAGATGAAGATGGAATTTTCTCTTTAGGTGATTTTTTAAAAGCCTGGCAATCCTTTTTCTATATGCTAGTTGTATCCTTAACAGTAGTTTACTCTACAAAACAATGAGTCAAACAATAAGTGGCTTTTGAAGGTGTAATAAGGAGGTGGAAGCCAGAGACTCCTATTTATATGCTAGGTAGAAATGATGTTTTAGAAGATACTACAAGCAAGGCAGTCACTGAAGAAACAAATAATTATATTTGATTAATTTCTAAAGAAAAGGATAACTTTTATACGATGGCGAAATAGGAGAAACAGGTATATATTTCGGGAAAGAGGCCAGTTGATGAAAATGTGTAAGCTGCTAAAGGAAAAAGCGAGAATTTACAAAGAATGAGGCAACTAGGCCTCTAGCCAAGGTGCTGAACCTGAGTGCTATTCAACTCAACACAAAAGGGTACTTGGCTCAGTATGGATGAGAAGGAGTATAACAAATGGAAAATGACCAGGCAGTCACCAAAACCAGAGGCCCCACAGAGGACCACTGAACTGCTTAATATGTTCTAGTAACATTCCCAGCACTTGTATGGAGAAAAAAGAAGGAAATAAGTGTTCAAGGTCAAAGAAATATATTCATATCAATCTTTTTCTGTCAACTCTGGAATATACAAAAAAAGCACCTCACAGAGTCACACAGGGGAGAAATTTTCTCTTTTCACCACAATGAGATTTTCCCACAGGCAAAGAGCACCATGATGCCAAGGCTATTTTGTAAAAGCTGTTTGGGAAAGCATTATCAAAGTGAGAATGCAGAGCCCTCTGTTTTGCAAAAAGCAAGATACCTAGTGTTGCTAACTAAAGATGCCATCTCTATAGTGCTACCATTTAATTCAACTAGCTCTAATAACATGCTATGGGGAAATCTGGGGCTAGACACTGGGGAGACGAAGACAATTCAGATACTTCTATCCCTTAAGTAGTTCACAATTCAGAAGAATTAAACAGACATAAAATCATTCAAAATTTTGACCAACAATTACCTGGAATTTATTTCAGTGAGATGAGATAAAACCATATTATAGTTTGTAAAATTCAGGGGGAAATGTTGTTTTAATAGGATTAAAGCAAAATAGAAGTGTTCCATAAAACTTACCAACAATATAATATGATACACTTTTAAACATTATAAATTAGTAAAAATATGAGAAGTTGGGCTCAGTAAAGTCTATATGGGTCAGTAAGGTTCATATTTTCTTTTCTACAATATTCCAAGGCCCTAAAGAGAATGACTTAATTTTCATATATCTATTTCTGCTCTCTGATGCAGTTTAGAATTCTCTAATTAGTAGCTACTGAGAGCCTCAAAGTGGATTCTCAGATTCATTATTTTGACAGGAGATAGCTATAAGATCATTGTACTGATTAAGGGACAACTAAGTCAATATGACTAATGCTTTCTTTCCTGCCAACTCATAGCTGCCCAGGAGGCTGAATTATACCCACTTTACTGCAGATATAAAATCAGTGAACTTAAAGGTTTTTCTTCTTTCTTTATTATGGAGAAAAATATAGGATAACAAATGGGGCTTCATATAACTTGTGATAACTGATGTGAAAAATGAAAAACAGAAGTTGAACATGAATGCCGAAAATGTGAAGAAAAAAAAATATTCCTTGGAATGCTATAGTTCTAACTTCTTTTTCTAAAATTATCAAATCTATAATTAGATCTAATAACCCTAAACTTTTAAAAAGTTAAAGGAGCCTAAAAGCTCCTGAGTGATAAATGTCTCCAGAAACCTACCTTTTATACATTTTTCTTCACACTCTTCCATACTTCCAAATCGGTTCTGATTTCCTTCACATCCCCCATACATAAATTCTTCACACTGTTGAGTGTGAATGTTGAAAAAAAATTGCGTAATCATTGCTCTGCATGGGCCATTATCCGCTTTCAAAGCACAAAATGAATGTAAAAGTTTCAGTGGTGGCAACTCAACATCTACAAGGCAAAAATAAAAGATATATAACCTTCCATCCACACAGTAATAATGTTCTTTATTTTCTTTTCAGTAGGTCCTAATGTTTCTTAAAAAGCATGACAGAAATAGCACAGGCTGAAGAAACCATGACAAATTATTAAAAATTTTCAAAAAGGTAAATAAAGTTTACAAACACACCAAATGAAACAGATTTTATCAACAATTAAACTTTAAGAGTAGAATAGTTTTCTAGATTCGTGTTAGTGGTTTGGCTTAAACATACACCTGTTGACCAGTATGGAAATGCGTAGTAGTTGTACAGTAACCAATGTGTTGACATTACAAGTAGAGAGATCTTTTTAAATTCAGCTGTTTTTAAGGACATTAATGCACAGCTCTTTGATTTGCTCTCCCTCAGCCACAGTTGTGTCATTTTTTACACATAAATGACTCTTTAAAAGCAGCAGTATATACGTACTCATATAAATATATATATCACTGTATTATATATATATGATTATATATGATATAATCATGATATATGATACATATACACATATATATATCACTGTATTAAGCCAGTCCCAAAATATGAATATGTTGGTGTTTGGTATTACAAATACATATATATCACGGTCCATTCTTTTATTTACCATGGTTGGTTTTTAACAATGTTGAAAAAACTTAATGCTGTCTGTATTTTAAAATAGAATTGAGGCAATTCTTTTGATCTTGAGTTAGAATTTTTTCCCCTCAATATCCAATCACTTATTTTAGTCACAGAGGAATTTCATATCTTGGGAAGGGACTTATATATACGGAAAACTCAATTAGAAATTTTAAATTTTATAGAGTCTAATAATATTAATAGGGGCCTAATTTTAAGTAAGTTGCATTTGCTTATAGAATCTATCAGTAAGATAGATACTGAATATTGTGGTTGGTACTATCAACATAAAAAAGAACAAATAAGGTCATTAATACTCCTTGAATATTGTCTATAACATATTTTCTAAGACTTTCAGTATTCGCTATGATCACTTCTGAGAATATGGAAGCGTTAAAATGACCTAAGCCAGTTTGCCCTTTAGAGGGCAGCAGTATGCTGCTAAATTGAAACTAATTAAGTCTAGGAATCTTCCAAAAAAGGGTTTTAATGCACTATAAAATAATTTACTTTGAAAAAATATGAATGGATGTCATCATTTAAAAATATATAAAACATTTTAAAAGCATTAAATAAAAGAACAAGTTTGTGAATAAATAACCATCTAGAAGGAAATCAATTTAGAATGTCCTATAGTTTCGAAACTTCTGTGAATTTTTTGAAAGAGAAGATACACGTATCATAAAAGTTGGATTAGATAATTTTATCAAATCTCTTCTACCCTTCAGCTTTTGTTACCTTAATTATCTGTATTGAATTAATGTCAAGTATTAGCCACATTTCTGTAGTGTTAAAACTCTTTATGATAAAATAATTGGAATATTATTTTTTATTTTCTACATGGGTCTAAAATGGTAAGTAAGCCCTGAAACCTTAGAAGGGCTAAAAATATAGCTTTCTATACATAAACTATTATGCTGTTTCATTCGACAGTAATTATTTATGAGCATGTGAATTATATCTCCACCACTCATCCAACTTTTAAACTTAAAATGGAAGTTTAATCTATAAAATGCCATATCACCATTTTGATTTCTTTGATAACTGAAATGACAATTTTTCTCAATTGAAATAAATTGAGCTGACAGAAATGTTATAATAGTAAATGTTCAGACCCAAATTTGATAGGGTAGAATAACATAAAACAGAGATTTATTTATTATGACATCTACAAAAGACATGGATATTTTTAGCATCAAACACAACTTTCATGAATTGGCTAATTAGCAAGTTAGCTAATTATTACTGGTCAAACCCTTAACTAATGTTGACTTTTATGCACCTGTGCACTTGTCTGTTTTCAGCTTCCTGTGGGGTTATGTGCAATCAAAAAAATATAATTTGGGTGTTTATATAATTTTTTAAAATAATTTTTACACCAATTATATAGTGTCCCTAAAGCCAATCAATCTCTATAATATATATGTAAATAGTTTACCAAAATGAGTAAATAACTATTCGTTGACATATATAAATTTTTTTCTCATTTCTTTTCTTTTTAATTATGTACCTAATATTTTATGCTGAAGAAATTATTTAAATATGATTGGCTTTAAATTGTCTCCCAAGGCATATCAAAAGTTTCTGGCACCTAATAAGATGGGTACTTCAGAATTATAATTTTCCTTAAATGTTCTTGGACTTCCCTGAAATTACTAATTTTCTTAAATTATATACACAAGTGCTTTTCTCTATAGAAATTCATTTATATTATATATATAATAGCACCTATATATATTATATATACATTATATATAAAATAGCATTTTAGAGAGTTGGTAAAAATATTTTCCATAAATATGTGACTATAAACAGAAAAGTGATTTATGAAAAAATGTTTTCCATTCATCACTGAAATTACAATTGTCAGTTTGAAGTAAGAAATAACTAACAGCCCTTTCTGAATAGTAGTACACTTGTGAATAATTGTAAATGCTACTTACAGTCTCTTCTTAAAGATTTAGAATACTGTCCCTGACATTCTGACTTGTTAAAAGTTGTGAGAAGCTAGAAGACTTTGCATCTAAGACCCTAAGCAGTGCATTTTACCGAGAGCAGGCCCACGACAAGTATCATTGCATTAGCACAATGCGTTTGTACACTCTAGACACATTTTTATGCGACTAATAAAAATGTGACCTGTCAGTTCTATAAATATCTGATCTTAAAATCAGATCTCAGAATCTCAGAAGTCACATACACAATTTTGAGAAATGAGCTAAGAATAATATTATTCTGATATTCTGAATTTTATGGCTAAATACCATTACTTCAGAAGTTCCAATAGCACTCCTTAAATAATATGATGGTCCCTGATTCCCACATTAATGTGACTTCAGATCTTTATAGACACACTACTTTAGACAGGCGCCTGCAGTATAATTCTCTACCTGGAGGACCCAGGGAGCTTTACCTAATACCTGAGTTGCTACAGATATTTAGGAGAACTAGTTCTTATAAAAATTTGTGTAAGATTCTTTCTCATTGATGATTCCTCTGACTTCGACTTTTGGTATGTTTGGTAATCCTTTTCATCATGCCAAACTTATTTTACATTTTCTCTATTAAGCATCTACCACCCCGAGTTCAACTTGCTATTTAGGAATTATACCACCAGGTGGTGGCCGTCAGCCACAGAAATGAAGGCTGGTTTCCCATAGTGGTCCTCGTAGTAGTAATACTAGCTAATGTTGTTTACTATAGTAATTACTGTGTTCCAGACGTTTTGTAACTATATTATTTAGTAATCACAGCAATCTTCTGAAAGGTATCCTCTCCATTTACAAATTACAAAACAGCGCTGTAGAAATGAATTGCTCAGTTCACACCATAAGTACTGGCTTTAAAACTGACCCCCACTTAGTTTTATACCAGATTTATCTCACACATTCTTAATAATTGAATGATATTGTCACAGATCTGTATGACTGAGATTCCTAGATTGACATTTAGGCCAAGCACATAGATTTAATTCTAGAATTTACACTCAATATTTTTTCTCAAATTCACCTTATAAAAACTGAAAATTTCAGCTATGAAAGGTAGGTGATTTTATAGCAAGTTCCCAAGTGAAACACTAGAATTAATTTTGTTAATTTATTAATTTTATTAATATCATTAATAAAGCATTAATTATTAATAATATATTTTATTAATATTTCATTGATTTTATTATTAATCTTTGCCATTGACATTTTAATGTATTTCTTAGATAAATCACATATTAGAATATTCTTTCGTGCAGTCAGCTTATGGCCCCCGCCTTGGCAGAGCATCCCTGAAGTGGGGCAGTGATGAGGTGTGGTCTCTTGGATGGAGTGCCATGCCCCTCGACCCAAAAGGGATGGAAGTCTCTCTTGGTTTTCATTTCTTACCTTGGATAAATCTTTTTGAAAGTTAATCTTGTGTGGATCATGGGTCAGGCACTGTGTGGTCATGGCAGATATGATAGTAGATTGGGTGCCAGTAGCCCCAATTCATGTAGCCTGCAGACACTGAAGACTTACAAACATTCAAGAAGTTCAAGGTGCTGTGTTTGTGCATAATAAGATAGCTAAGCTTGTCTGGAGGGTCAGGGATAGCTTTCCTGACACTTGAAACTGAGACTTACAGAAAGTGTTAGTGACAAGGATCTGCTTAACCCCATGTAACCAGGAAACATATACAGGACAGCGTAATAGGATTTAATCTGATGCAGCCAGATGAACAGGATTATGGTTTTTATTGTATCATTTTTATAATTGATTTCTTGCATTTTATGTCTCACAGTCTGAGGATTACAATCTCACTCACCCCTCCTCTGTCCTGGGATGTTGGATAGTAGGCTCATGATAATATTTGGGAACATGTCATGTCCCTGACCCTTCGAGTCCTCATTCTCCTGGAACTTGCTTGGGAGCCAAGAGCTTTAAGATAACTTACTATTTAAGAGTCTACATGCTGTTTGATTCTCTTGTGAAAAGATTCGATTTCTCTGGCAGGAAAGAATACAGCCACACACTCTCTGCCTTCTCCATGCCAGACTATTGATTAAGACACTAGGAGTCAGAGCATTTACATGACTCATCTAGTTTTGCAAAGCTACTATGTGGCAAAACCCACAGGCAAACTTAGGTCGGCCTGATTCTAAATCTTATGAAAGACACCAGCCTTTCTCTAAATGCTCCCTGCGAATCTTCTCTCTCTCACTCTAAAGGAATTTTTTTTAAAAAAGAGCTTATCACTACTGTTTTTTATTATCAAAAAGTTTATTGTATTTCATCCTCTCAGCTGGTTAGACTGATTAAGAAAAAGCCTACTATTGCCTTGTGAGAGAAATGATAAAATCTTGTATGTTTTTCTCTAAGATGATAGTACACTATTCGATGAAATGGTACACTTCTATAAAAAGATGGCATGACTTTGGCACAGTGTGATAAATGCTATCTTCAAAATTGAATTGATTCTGATGTGGGATCATGCTATTTCAAGATTAAAAACAAACAAAACCAAAAAACCCCCAAACTAGTTAAGACTATGCAGCCAGTCAGTTTAGTGATCTTCAAGTCTAGCTTTTAGACAAAAATGTTTTCTTAGCCAACTTGGTTTGTTCTGAATTTATCAAGAGATTTTAAACTCCAGCTTAATCATTGATGGGTTAATTCTGGTTTCTTGGCTGACTGTATCAGCAGCAACAATGTTAAGAAACTTCTGATGACCTGGCATGCATTTTCTCAGCCTAACTGAGGGACATTAGATTTGGTGAATATTGGGGATCCTTTTTTCTCCCACTTTCCAAGATGGGTTGTCTGCTTTTTCCCTGTTGGGACTTTATTCTTTACACTCCTGCTCTTCTCAGCTTCCAGAATATTAGAAACCATCTCTTTTGACAAATGAGACAATTGAAGAATTAGAGCTTATTTCATAATGCCCAAATTCTCATTTTATAAGGCACGTTGTAGTGTTTATTAAATAATGTTTCATCTTTAGGAAGTTTTTACAACAGTATTTTTTTCCAGTGACAATTTAATAGTCTCCCCCATGAAACTCAGATTCTTAAGAACTTGGTCTGAGTCATCGCTGCTTCCCTAGTACCTACCAATTTCAAGCACCTTATTTATTCAATCTTTATCAAAGGGAGGTACATTGAACAAAATCCCTTTCAAGGGTGGTTAGATATATGAATTAAGAATGTATTTATGGAAGTCTTCGATATATCATCAACATACATACCAATAGAAGCTATCACTTTGTTCGTATTGTCTCACTATTACCAATGACTTGAGATTTCTATCAATAATTTACTAATTTGCCACAAAACATTACTTTTAAGAAAGAAATATATAATAACAATCACTGTAATCTTCTCCTTATTCTATTGCTGAGTGTTAACATCTTATTTTTAGATACAGAGCTTTATGAGATGAGAACTAACTTGTATGAGGCCAAATCTCCTAATGTCCTTACTAAATTCTCACCCTGGACTCATCTAGGAAGTTCTTATCTAATGTCTGTAGTTTCCTTTCCCTTCTCATACTTTTCCCAGCCAAAGGATGGCATCAAGTTTCACGGCTGTTTCTGCAGCACGGTGCTCCTCGCAATTGTCCAGAGCTACTTCAGCGTTTAATCTTACAGCCTGAAAAAGAAGTCTTCCTTACTAAAGTGACTTTTTGTTTGGTCTAAGTTTTGCTTTTTGTTTTTTGGGTTTTTTTGACAAATTTCATGTAAGACATTTCCGAAGAAGAATGTCACTCCCTTAAAAGCTAATTTTCCCACACCATGGAGAAAGATATATTACATTTTGGGATTAAAATTGAGCTTTAACTAGCTGAAAAATATGAATGCTTCTAATATTTTACCTGTAATATCTGTATATTCTTCAGCTTCAAGAACAGCACTAAGAGGGGCAGAGGCACAATTAAGCAGCAGACACACAGACACCCAAAAAATCTGTTCTTTCTTCATTGTATAAATCATCCCTGAAATACAGAACCCAGATATATTTAATTAAGAGTTAATGTCGAATTATCTATAGTAGGAATCTTAAGCGTACCTCCTAATGTAAATTTATATGACACTTAATGTGTACTGTCCACAAATTCCATGAGTCATATTTAAAACATTTGTATGTAGTATTTAATATTGTAGACATACATATGTTCAGTGCATATGTCTGATATTCAAATATGGAGCTCATATTTCAACCTTGAAAATATAAATTAAAATGGCAACAATTGATCAACATGCCTAAGTGTGTATTAAGATCCATTTTAATATAAAATTCTATTTCCCACATCTTTCTCACAGCTATTCTTCTTTCTCAGTCAGAATTAATTATATTTTAATATTTCTGGCATTTTTCTATTATTTCATTAATGCAACTTTCAATTCCTGATTTCTCCTTCCCTTGGCTTCAGTCCTTCTCTTCAAAAAGAGAGACATTTTCCAAATTTTGTCTGTTTCCTTTAAATGATATTTGTTTTTATAACCAATTTCTTTTTTTTAAAGAATTTATTTTTATTTATTTATTTATTTATTTATTTATTTATTTGACAGAGACAGACAGCCAGCAAGAGAGGGAACACAAGCAGTGGGAATGGGAGAGGAAGAAGCAGGCTCCCAGCCAAGGAGCCTGATGTGGGGCTCGATCCCAGAATGCCGGGATCATGCCCTGAGCTGAAGGCAGACGCTTAATGACTGCACCACCCAGGCGCCCCTTATAACCAATTTCTTAACCAGATTCTCTATGCGATAGCAGACAGAACTGCTGAAAAAAATAAATCTTTAGCATTCTAGCAAGTCCTTTGCCCCAGTCTTCCACCCTCAATTTAGGGAGTTACCTGATTCAAAAGAGTTTCACGGAAGAGTGACTTTAAGTGATAAACCAACACATTTACACTCTAAGGGAAACAGATTTCAACAGGAGAGTGAGACTTCCTCTTTCAAAATGATTTAGAGATCCACAGTAAAAAATAATGGAAAACCACACTGAAATTTTTTTAAGGCTCTTTCTACTTTGGATTCAAAGGTGAAAGGAAATGTGTTTGTATAGCATAGGAAGAGAGAAAGAGAGAACACATAAACATGTTCAGCCACTGATGTTATCAAAGTCAGGAAGGAAAGAGAAATCTTATCAGTAAGCATTCACAAATGCAAGAACAGATATTCCATCTAAAATAATTTAGAGAATTCTCTGTTTACTCCTATAGTGAATCATAGCTGCAATATACACCGTTAAGGTGTATGTAGCTTTATAACAAAAAATAAAGTAATGCCATTTTGCTTTAAGCTTCATTAAAATCACTAGTGAAATGTAAAGCCTATTTTTTCACAACACTTTGTAAATGTTAACATGTATTTGATTTTCTGTCAGTAGCCATGTTATTTACTTTCTATGTCATATCATAAACTATTTGAATCCACACACACATATATATATATATGTATGCATATATTTTTTTTTTGAAGAGTCAATCAGCTAAACTTCTAGTCTGTATTTTATTTTTGAAAATGTAGTTGTTGGTGCTTCTAGGTGGCTCGGTGGATTAAGCATCCACTTTTGGCTCAGGGCGTGATTCCAGGGTCCTGGGATGGAGCCCTGTGTTGGGCTTTCTGCTCAGTGGGGATCTGCTTCTCTCTCTCCCTCTCCCTCTGCCCCTCTCTGCTCGTGCTCTCTCTCTCTCTTTCAAATAAACAAATAAAATCTTAAAAAAAAAAAAGAAAATATTTTTCAAGGACTCTTCTATTTCCATTAGTTTCTTTGAGATATGCAACCTTGTTATATTTTGAGTGCAAAACATTGCCTATTTTTCTATCCCATCATTTAGGGAGCAGGCTAAAGTTGGGTGCCCAAAGATCTTGATGAGAATTTGGGCTCTAAACCCACGAAGCTACTTTCTTTAAAACTATTGGCCTACAGAGTTGCCTAATTTTAGTAGTTTTAGACTTTCCTTGGTTGCAAGGATTAGAAGCCAGCTCATACAGTTTGGGTCAAACTATGCATAGGAGGATGCATAGCACTGATATTTCCAGGGTTTTAAACCTTAAAAGATTATTCCATCAAAACAGTGTGACTGCTTGTCTTTATGGACTAGTGTCAAACAGCTTGAGAATAAAACAGATGGTTTCAATTTGGAGGAAGTGCATTTCACTTTTGGATCAATGCATTTGAGGTGAAAAGCTGTTAGGAGAATCGATCTGGAGGAGCTGAAACAGACTTTCTTAGGGTTGGGGAATAGGTTAATTTGGTAACATTGCAAATCTCAACATAAGTATATGGTTTTATGATGGAGTGGACAAGTGTGGCTCTCAGGAAGACTGGATTGTTGCTTCCAGAAAATGGAAGGGTGTCAGACAGATAAAAGGTTGAGTATGCACTGTAGCAAGCGAGAGCTAAGTAATGGCTGATCCAGAGCTTGAATTCAAGTTAGCCCAACCTCCCAGAGCAAAAGATTGATTTCAGGGGTGCCTGGGTGGCTCAGTCATTAAGCGTCTGCCTTCGGCTCAGGACGTGATCCCGGTGTTATGGGATCGAGCCCCACATCAGGCTCCTCCACTGGGAGCCTGCTTCTTCCTCTCCCACTCCCCCTTCTTGTGTTCCCTCTCTCTCTGGCTGTCTCTCTCTGTCAAATAAATAAATAAAATCTTTAAGAAAAAAAAGATTGATTTCAGCACGCCGCTGAAAAGACAGTACAACTTCTTATGACCTGATAAAACTGTAATCCGTAGAGATCAATTAGAGTGAACTGACTTAATTACAGATCATTGTAATTAATTTCCTTTTTAAGATTTCCAAATGCATCACTAAGTTACATTGCAAAATGGCAAACAAGACAGCAAACCCAAACTGAAGCTGTGCATTGGTTAACTGACAATGCCCTTCTCTACTCCATTTTTTGAATAGCTGAACCCATTAAGAATACCTACTACCCTACCTGATATCATAGAGAAAAATTGATTCAAAGGAATTCAAAGATCTGAATGTGAAAGATAAAGCATTAAATCTTACAAAAGAAACATAGGAGAATATGTTCATGATGAAGTTGGCAAAGGTTTCTGAATCAGGATACAGACAACACCAATTATAAAGTAAAATACTGTTAAATGGATTTCATTAAAATCAACTCATCAAGTTGAGCACCATTAAGATGCTGAAAAAACAAGTTGTGAGAAAATATTTGAAACTCATGTATCTGAAGATTATACATTGAAAATGTATGAGAAATTACAAATGAATATCCAACTAAAATGGGTTAAAGATTGAACACTTCTCAGAAGATTATAGGCAAATGGCAAATAAGCATATTAGAAGATACTCAACATAATTAGTCATCATAAAAATTAAAATTAACACTATTGTGAGATAGTATAACAAAAATTAGTAAAAACTGATACTATAAAGTGTTGATGACTTGAACCTTCACCATTGTTGATGGGATTATGCTGTCATCTGAGTTATTTGTGTTCCTCAAATTCCTGTATAGAATCCTAACTCCCAAATGTGATAGTATTAGGAGGTAGGGTCTTTCAAAAATGATTGTCTTAGGGAATAAGATTCATGTTCTTATAAAAGAGGCCCCACAGAGATCCCTCATCTCTTCCACTATGTGAGGACACATGCGAGGAGGTGTGAACTGTGAACCAGGAAGAAGGCCTTCACTCTTGCTAATCCCTTTGAATTTCTAATTCAACATCAGAAGTTATTTAAGCAAGGATATATTATATAAATGTGTTGTGTTAGTGACTAGTTGTATGTAATGATATGTTAGACACTAAAAGAGATTAAGAAATCTAAAGGAAGCCTTGACCTTAGGAATTTACATGTAACTGACTGAGTTAAATAAAAACACAATGTTAAATGCCTAGATAAATTGTCAGAGTATCTTTGTATATGCCAGCACATAGCAGTGAAAAATACACACATGTTAAATTGTTTAACTTGAATAAAAATAGTATTTATGTTTTGGGGTGACAAACTAAAAATCCTAAACTTAGTTCTGCCAGCAACCTGTTAAATAACCTTTGGAAATAAATTTATATTTTTATTTTTTTTAAAGATTTTATGTATTTATTTGACAGAGAGAGAGTGAGAGAGCACAAGGTGGGGGAGCAGCAGAGGGGAAGGAGAAGCAGGCTCCCCACTGAGCAGGGAGCCCAATAAGGGGCTTGATCCCAGGACTCTGAGATCATGACCTGAGCTGAAGGCAGACACTTAACGACTGAGCCACCCAGGTGCCCCATATTTTTGAACCCGATTTATAAAATACATGACTTTGACTACATTGTCCTTAAATTCCATTCCAGTTCTAAAAATTTATGCCTTTTAATTAACATATTTTATACAATCCACAGAATAATTTATAGTTATGTTGCATAACTTACTTTTCCATGCACTTTAATGCTAATCTGCAGTGTCAATTTTATCCTTTTAGGTCAAGATGTGTTCTCAGAATATAAGTTCAGCAAGATGTTATAGCTGTTACATAAAAATAGTATTCATAGGTTAATACGTATTTATGTCTGAATTAAAAAGCTTATATAGGTTTCTCAACTGTAGGATGTTTATAGGATCCTTATTATGGTAATGTGCAATTGTATATTCTATGGGAGAACGTAGTAAATGCATTTCCAAACTTATATGACAAGGGGCCTTCCCATTAAATATTTTTGGAAAGTACCTTAACAAATAATGTTACACTTAGGGAGAAGTCAGTAGATTTTCTAAACTAGAAAAGTATTAAAAAGCAATGATGTGATCTGTGCTTTAATAAAATCCAGGACGTATGGCAAATGTCGAGAGGGCAAATTTAAGTGGAATTGTCAGCTAGAATGTTGCAGAGGATCAGACCGAAGTTATGAACGGGGAACTATCAGTGAAACTACAGAGAAAAGGGAAGGTCTGAGAGACTTTTTGAGTTAAATATTGATAAAACTGAGTAATTGAGTAAATACAGGATATGAAGGACAGAGATTTCAAGTATATCCTGAGTGAATTATTGTGCTAGTCATACAAATAGGTAAATTAATATAAGTATTGATTGGTGTGGATATTAGGGATGAATTCAGTCTGGACAGATTGTATTTGAGGCTATGTTTTCTAAGTGGACCTGTATAAATGCAGTTAAAGATGTAAGACAGGAGCTGGGAAATGTTTGATAAAATCATCATCATCATCGTGAGGCAGGGTCATTTCATCAAGGGAAAAGTTGCCAATAAGTCATTTCCAGCTCCCCCTTCAACTTTTCCTTATTTCCTATCCGTCTTTCCTGTAATTATTGGCTTCATGAACACTGGGCTACTAATCCCTTGGCTTCAATGAAACTGCTAATTCTTGAATAAACCATACTCATTCTCGGTGTAGTACTTTGAAACAACTATTTCTTATGATGAGAATACTCTTCTACAAGATACTGGAATAGCAGACTCCTTCGTTTAGATAGGACCCTTTCCAGTTATCGTCTCCTTCAAAAGATTTTCTTGGAGCACCCTATTTAAAAAGTAACCACTACCGGTTTCTCATCATTTTATATCCCAATAACCTGGTTTTTCTTTTTTTAAGGTTCTTTGTCTTTTCATTACTGAACTGTAGAAGTTCTTTATCTATTATGGATATAGATTCCTTACAAATATTTTATCTTGGTTTATGGCTTATCTCTTCTTTTTCATATAAGTGTTTTTTTTTTAAAGATTTTATTTTATTTATTTGATAGAGACAGCCACCGAGAGAGGGAACACAAGCAGGGGGAGTGGGAGAGGAAGAAGCAGGCACCTAGCAGGAGGAGCCTGATGTGGGGCTTGATCCCAGAACGCTGAGATCACGCCCTGAGCCGAAGGCAGACGCTTAACGACTGCGCCACCCAGGCACCCCTCATATAAATGTCTTAAGCACAAGTTTTTATTTTTAGTAAATTTGATTTTTAAAAATAATTCAATAGTTCAGTAGCTATTAGTGTATCTACAAGTTGTACAAACATTGCCCCAGTCACTCTTAGAATATTTTCATTATCCTATAAGGAAACTTCCCACCCTTTAGCCATCACCTCCTTGCTTCCCAATTTCCCTATTCCACATCCCTAGGTAACCATTAATCTCATTCCTGTCACTGTATCACTTAATTCTGGACATTTCATATAAATGAATTAATCTACTATATGGCCTTTTGTGTCTAGCTTCTTTCATTTAGCATAATGTTTTCAAGGTTCATCCATGCTATAGCACATATCAGTATGTCATTTCTTTTTATTGCTGAAAATATCCTATTGTATAGAGATACAATAATTTATCCATTTATTAGTTGATGAAAATTCATGCTTTTTCCACTTTTGGGGTATTATGAATAATGTTATGAACATTTGTGCACAAGTTTTTGAGCAGACATAGGTTTTCATTTGTCTTGGGTATGTAACTAAGAGTGGTATTATTGTAACATATAGTAACTCTGCTTAAAATTTTAAAGAACTGCTGGATTGTTTTTCAAAGCAGCTGTACCATTTCACATTCCTACTGGTAATGTTTTGCTTTGTTTTCTGAATAGCACTTACCATCACTTACATATTTATTTTTGTACATGTTCACTGTCTCTATCACTAAAGCATTTTCCATTCTTAGCACAGACACTTTATATAAACATTCACAATTCTATGTTTAGTACCCAAAATGATGACTAAGTAATACCTGGTGAATAAATGAATTAATTAGGATATACTTTGTGAGCTAAAATTAGGTTACAATATGGATCTTTGGATATATCCATGCAGTTTTATTTATTTCTACCAGTCCCATCAAAAAATAAAGAGATTAGAAGCAAATGTGATGGAGTGGTCATCCATCAATATTTCTTTTTCTAACAGTGTTTTTACATTGCTTATTCCACTTTTCTGGAAGCATTGGAAGTATGAAATATTTCAATTGAAAAATTTGTTTAAAAAGAAATTTTTAAAAGAAAAGGTGAATAGAGTAGATTTTGTGCTTATAAAATTTTGCTTAGGTGGTAGGTATTTTCTAAATCAAAAGAGGAACAAGAAGGATTGCCAAAATCCAATCAAAAGAAATGGTAGTATATAGGAGAGATGCCAAAAGGTATACATAGAAAAGAGGTAATTAGGTGAAAGAAATGTATTATTTGTTATTTCACTATTTAAGTATGATATTAACATTCTTTTTTATATTAATATTCTTGAGAGAGTATGTGAAAGAAAGGGAAGTGGTCTGTATGAATCTAGGAAGTGAGGAGCCAAAAATGGAAAGGAAAAGGGAAGAACCTTGAGATTTTCACTTATTGACGATGTAAGCTTGTCTGTGAACTTCATATCAACTATAATCCTCTTAAAAATTTTATACTATATGAAATACTATACTCATCTTAAGAAAACTGAGGCTGAGGAAAAGGGTATAAATTTTCTAAATAGAATGAGACAGAGCTAAGGTTGCACCCATATCTCTGTAACTCCAGAGCTCATGGTCATATCATCATACTAAGCTGCCTTCCCAAAAACTGGTTAATCTGTCTTCAGCAATTTCTACAAAGCACTCTGCCCACAAGGTTACTCTGGTTTGCTTGGCAAGTATATCACTGTAGTAGAGATGGCTAAATTCCTTATGGAAACCAAGAACCAGCAAATCAATCCAAGTAAATGTTCCATGCTGTAATCCCAAGTAATATCTTTCCTTCTTCCCTTCCTCCTTTTTTTCTCTTTCTCTTCCGTTTTTTCCTTCCTTCGTTCCTTCCTTGTTTCCTCTACCCTCCACTGCTGCCCCCTTCCTTCTTTTCTCCTTTTTAGGTTTGTTTAGTGATTAACA
Organism: Ailuropoda melanoleuca; assembly: GCF_002007445.2. Lineage (NCBI taxonomy): Eukaryota > Metazoa > Chordata > Mammalia > Carnivora > Ursidae > Ailuropoda > Ailuropoda melanoleuca. The sequence continues at coordinate 153,969,493 of NC_048219.1, forward strand.
GAAGGAGTCTGGAGTTAGACTGTGTTATGGGCTCAGTTGTGTGTCCCCCTACAAATTCGTATGTTGAAGTCTTAACCCCCAGTACTTCAGACTGTGCCGTATGTGGAGATGAGGACTTTAAAGAGCTAATTGAGGACAAACAAGTTTGAGGTGGACCCTAATCCAATATGACCGGTGTCCTTATTTTAAAAAAGAGGAAAAATTAGGATATGGATACATGCAGAGTAAAGACTTACTACCTAAAAGTCCAGAAGAGAGACCACAAAAGAAATCAGTCTTTGTTGACACCTTGATCTCCAACTTCTAGGTTTCAGAGCTGTGAGGAAATAAATTTCTATTGTTTAAGCTACCCAGTCAGTGACACATTGTTATGGCAGCCCTGGAAAACTGGTACAGACTGTAAAACTTCAAATACTATTTCAGTAACTTACCAATTATCAGAATTTGATAGTACATTTATTCCTTCTTTGCCTCTGTTTACTCATCTATAAAATGGATATTTTACTAGAACCTATCTCACTGGCTGTGAGGATTAAAAAGAGATTAGATTAGATTAGATTGTAAAGGAATTAGAATGGTGTCTAGTTCAGTAAATTGTAGCTATCACAATTTATGTAAGTAATTCTTGACAAGATGTTATACTATAAAAATGGCAGTTCAAAATTCATGGAGTTAAATCTTTCTTGAGAATGTTATCTCAGACTCCTTTGAAGGTCTAAAAAATAACTGAAATTATAGCACTGATTTGTGAAGAGTTTAGGGACAAACAGAGACATTTTTGTTCTAATTTGGTTAGGTATGGAACCCAAGAATTGCTGGGCTACAAGTTATAAGGTGAGCAGTATAGATCTTAAGGAAAAGTGAATATTCTAAGGATCACAGTCAATTGGAGCTGGAAACATGTTGGTGATTTGGCTTTGGTGACTGAAAGAGAACTCAAAGGAAATGGCAAACGATATTGATAAGGATGGGAACTTAAAGCAGGATTCAAAAAGCAAAATGCTCACAGAGAATGGAAGAGACCAATAGTAGGTTGGAATTACAGCATTAGATTTCTAAGAAAGGCGTAAAACAACAAGTGGGCAGTCACTGATCTATCATTAATAACTCCTGTTATTTTATCATCTTTTTAAAATATTTATTTATTTGAGAGAGAGAGAGTACACAGAGGGAGAAGCAGACTCTCCACAGAGTAGGGAGCCCAATGTGGGCCTCGATCCCAGGACCCCAGGATCATGACCCGAGCCAAAGTCAGACATTTAACTGACTTGAGCCACCCAGGAGCCCTTTATTTTACCATCGTTAAATTAATCTGGAAAAATTACATATTGTGTTTCCTTATATATTATCAGAATGGTGCTTATGTAATTTAAACTTCCTAGTTCAAATTTTCTTTCTCATATATTGTTGAACTTCTTTTTTAAAGTTTTACTATTAATTTCTGATATCAATGCATACTTTGCCTATCCAAAAGAAAGAAATTTCATTTTGGCTGCTTCTTTGTGGTGTACCAGTGAAAGACAGGAGAGACAAAACCTGACAACTAGAAAAGAAAAAAAAAATAGCTTGAAGAATAATTCCAATTTTCTGCTCAGCAGTGGCTAATGTTGTTACCTTCTTGGTGTTTATTACTGCCATCCACTCAATTTGGCTGATCCATAGGGGAGCTACCCTCTGCCCACTAAAATCTGGAGCCTGTTTTTATCTTTAATCTATGTGCTTCCTTGACTGTTTCTCATTTTGGGTGAATTTGCTACATACTAACACCAAGGATAATGAATGAAGAAAGAAAAAATTAAGATAAAACTTATGGTGGGAAAGGGGAAAGATAAAAACCCTATAGAGATTCTAATAATTTTCTCTTTTCTCTTTATGTTTTGAAGTTCATTTTGTATAAATAGTATTTTCAGTGGAAAATTTCCAAATATTCGTAATGACTAGGGTCCGGAAATGGATTTTTGTTAAAAACTATTCTTAATAGGCTTCCAACTCTTGTTCCTGAGTACAGAGTTTCTAAACTTGCATCACCTCAGTGAGAGGTTTGAGAGCCAGACTTTTCTCAAGAAAAGAGTATTTTTTGAATAAATACATTGTGGGAATGCAAATGTTTGGGCAGTTTCCCAAGAGAGGTCTAAGGCTGTATAATTGCACATTTGCCACATACCAAATTCTAACAAGTCAGCTCAGAACCTTTTTTATCTCTTTACTAACTTCCCCCCAGGTCCCACATTCTTGGGACACGGAGTCATCATTATAAGCATTATTTTGGCATCAGGATTATTTACCTATGAAATAAGATTTAAAAAAAAAGATAAAGTGTCCTGAGGTTCTGACTATATGGAATATAATACATTTATTTTAAGAAATGATATTAGAAGTACAAAGATATATCATTATAAAACACCATTTTTGAAGTGGTTTCTTACCTATTAGGTTACTGTATCTTGACAATAATGCTGTAAAGCCAATGGGACAGGTATACTGGATTTATGTTAGAGATAGGTGATTTATTTTCCAACATCATATGCCTAGATGGTTAGTAAGTGACAGAGGCAGGACTCGATTCTGGACTTTCCCAAAGCTTCCTTAAAATAAGCAAAACTGATATGATAGAGACTAAATTCAATTCAGGAAAATATAACTCAATAGATTAATTACTTATATCTGTCTGTCTGTATTTGTCTTTGAAATACTACCTTTATTGTGAATTGAAGACTATGAGTAGGCAATATCACCAAAGGAACTACAGGATGAAACTCAGTTTCTCTGGTTTGCTAATCCTATAAGTATAATTCATTAACCAAAATAAGTTTTTACTGTGGTCATTATTATAATTTTTAATTTAGTGAGTTGTCTAAATGTTTTCTATTTCTAGTTTAAATTCTATACTTCATTAGTGATTATAATTATTACTATGCAAATGTGTATGTAAATACACGTAAATACATCACTCTATCAATATATATGGGAAGGTGGTTTTTGACCCAAGCCTTAGCTAACCACATTCAAGAAGGGCATAGGTCAAAGCCTTAAAAAACCGGGGGGGGGGGGGGGGAGTTGCCCCTTACACTTGAGAAGAGGACACAGAAGTTCAGCCAGCAGTCAAAGACTGAATGAAGAGATTAGAATAAATCTACACAAAGGAACATGTAAAAAAGATACTGAAAATCTATAAAGTATCCTATTTTCTTTTTTCCCCAAACTTTAGAGGAAATAGAAGCCACATCTACAAACATTAAAAAAAAAAATCTTGACTAAAGACCAAAGTTGAAGGAACATGTGGGTGGCTCAGTCAGTTGAGCATCTGACTCTTGGTTTTGGTTCAGGTCATGAACTCAAGGTCCTGGGATCAAGCCCCATGTCAGGCTCTACCACTCAGCAAGGAATCTACTTGTCCCTCTCCTCTGTCCCTCTGCCCCTCCCCTCTCTCTCTCTCAAATAAATAAGTAAAATCTTTTTAAAAAGAGAGAGAGGCACATATGATATATGATATTATTGGAAGTGGAGGTGGGGAGAAGTGGCCTGAATTGTGAGGAAATTAAAAAGTAAATCAAGATAATTTGATGATTAAAACTACATGGAAGGTAAGGAAGAGAGAAGAATCAAGGACAGCTACACTTCCTGATTTAACAAAGAGTTGATGGATGGTTCCAGGCAGTGAGTTGAGAAGCCTAAGAAAAGGAACATGTTGCTTTAGGAAGGTGATGAATTCAATGTAAGGCAGTTTGAGTTTGAAGTGTTTGTAAGACATTCATTGGAGCCATGAAATAAGAAGCCCAATATGTAGATGTGGAGCTCAGGGCAGACATCTCTGCTAGAGATAGAAATGTGAGAATCAAAGTATAAGTGATAATGACTTCTATGGAGTGGATGAAATTGATTTAACAAGTACTTGTATAGCATTTGCTATGCAGCAGGCATTCTTCCTCTTTTAAGTGTTTTTCCAAACTTTATGTAATCTGTGACTCTTTGAGGTGAGTGTGAAGATTGGAAAGGAATACCCTAGAACTAAAGTCCAAAGAATGAGGATAAGGAAAAGAGATCTGAGAAGATGACTAAGAAATAGCCAGGGAAGCAGAAGGAAATCTGGCAAGCTATAGTGGCATGAATGTTAAGGGAAGCGGGCACTTCAAGAAATTGTTGCAAGTTGACAATGTCTAAAGCACAAAGGGTTCAAAGTAATGCAAGAGCTAAAAAACATGCAGGGAGTTTAGTGACAATGACATTGTCAGCACCCTTGCAAAATTACAAAAGATTTGGTACAGTGGTGTGGGCAGCAGCAGGTGAGCTATTGAAGGAACTGGAACAGAGGCTGTGAAAACAGCAAGGTAGGATATCATTTTATAAGTGTAGCCTGAAAAATAAGAGAGAGCATTTTAAGGGAAACTTTGTGGAGGGTATAGTTTTATATGTTCCTGCCATTAGAAAGAGGGAGAAAGAAGCTAAAACAAAAATAAAATGAATAGAGGGGCGCCTGGGTGGCTCAGTTGGTTGAACGCCCAACTCTTGATTTCAGCTCAGGTGATGATCTCAGAGTCATGGGATTGAGCCCCACATCAGTCTCCACATTCAGTGGGGAGTCTGCTTGGGATTCTCTCTCTCTCCCTCTTCCTTTGCCCCTCACCCCACTCCTACACATGCTCTCTCTCTTTCTAAAATAAATAAATAAATCTTTGAAAAAAATAAAAATAAAATGAACAGAGGATCCTATAAAATGAATAGAGATCCTGGGCAACAGGTAAAGAGGACCTAACTTTGGCCTGAAGAAAAGAGTATATCCCATTAAAACAAGAGGTTTTCTTTTTTCTGGGGGTCAGGGGATAGAGGGATATGATACATTTTCAGGTACGTGCATGTTATATGTGTGTGTTTTGTGAGAAAGTTGAAGAGCCAGTAGAAAGTAGATTTTCTTGCTGTGATTCAATTTTCTAGGTGAATAAGAGGTTGACATTGTTCAAAATGTCAAGAAACAGTGGACTTTTAAAAATGTGAGGGTTTGATTTTTTTTCTCCAGATGAAATAAAAGGAGATACTGAAAATTTCTTATTAAAGGATTTATGGGCTTCTGGAATCCAAAATTATAAATTCATAATAATTTCTGCCTTTGAAAATCTGCTCCTTCTTGCCAGATATAAAAATTAAACTTTTGAAGGATTCTGAGTTGGAATTTATCAGTTGGACAGACATAAAAGACAAAAAAGGGCAAGACTTTGAGGAGTGTTGGCAAGAGGAAATATATAAGTGGTTTATTATTTAATCATCAAATAGTTTTTCCTGCATGTGTACATTCTTTGTTCAAAAAGGTAGATGATGTATTAAGCTAGCAATATCACACACTTGGAAATTTAAATATATGAAAATGGCTAAATGCAAACTCATGTTTATTTTAGCATAAAAATGTTACATTTTAAATATAGATATGCAACATTATGGCAATTATTAGATATGGCAGCACATCCATCTACCAGATGTAATATTACACAAAGTTAATTAGTAATGATAATGAGTAGAAGATATAGTGGGGAATAACCATGGTAATATGAATTTAAAAGCTAAATACAAAAATATATGTCTATTTCAAGATAAACTAAGTAAAAATTGTTCATGCAGAAAAATATGTTTTAATAAGGGAATATATATTAGGCCAGTGAGATTATAGATCTATTTTTGAACTTTTTTTCCAAATTTATTTATTTATTTTAGAGAGAGAGAGAGAGAGAGAGTGCACGTGTGTGAGTGGGAGGAAGGTCAATGAGAAAGGGAGAGAAGCAGACTCCCTGCTGAGCAAGGTGCCCAACTCCACTCAGCTGGATCTCACAACCCTGAGATCGTAACCTGAGTTGAAATCAAGAGTGGGATGCTCAACCAACTGAGCCGCCCAGATACCCCATATTTTTGAACTTTTTAAACTGTTGTTTCAGTTATCTTGTTTGTTTGTATATTGAACAACCATTCTTTACCACTTTTGGTTGATATTAGCACCCTGAATATGTTCATAAATCTAGTTCTCAGGGAAAGATAGCCTACATCTGCCCCAGGAATAAATTTATAAATAATAAACTCTTCATTAATCCACATTAATTGGTGATTCCACTTCCCTCACAGTGATTGGTTTAATTATTTGTATATGATAGCTCTCTGGCCAATGATATAAGAAAGAAAGTATGCTATTTTCCAGGGCTGGAGATGGGGTATTTTTGAAAAAGATCCTTGCTTTAAATGGAGCCACATGGGAAAGGCCACATGATGTCTGTGTTCACTTGTCTTTATGTAATGCCTATGCTGAAGCAACCATCTAGTAATATTGAGAATTCCCTGAAATAAAAACTACCTGCTAGGGGCACTAGGTGGCTCAGTTGGTTAGGTGTCTGCCTTCAGCTCAGGTCATGATCCTGGGGTCCTGGGATCAAGTGCCAGGTCAGGCTCCCTGCTCAGCCGGGAGCCTGCTTCTCCCTCTCCCTCTGCCCCGCCTCCTGGCTTGTGCTCTCTCTCTCTCTCAAATAAATAAATAAAATCTTAAGAAAAAACTACCTGCTATAAGTGATGGAAATAAAATGACAGAAGAATGTGGATTTGCTAATCAGATTTAAAGTATGTCACCTCTGTGCTTTGTATAATAAGACAATGTAATGAGATAAGTAGCCTCATTAGTTAAGCTAGTGGTGCTGTGATTTTGTCCTACCACCAGCCAAATGTAACCCAACTGGCAGTTATTTTTCTGTTTTTACTTTCACAACCTGGTTATTAATCAATTTATTTCAACTGCTTTTGATTGGAGGATGCTTAGGAGATGAGAAAATAATATCAGTCTATAAAGAATCCCCTTTTCTTATCATTAAAACTGTTTTGACATTAAAATAATGCCTGATGTTTTGCTATAAAAGAGTCAAATTTTTAAAGTTTTTTAAAAACAGTTTTATTTGTCTTTTAGGTTTTTTGTTTGTTTGTTTGTTTTAATAATCTCTCCACCCAACGTGGGACTCAAACTCACCACTCTGAGATCAAGAGTTGCATGGTCTCCTCAGTCTACCGACTGAGCCAGCCAGAATCCCTAGAAGTCAAATTTTTAGATTATGTTTTAGAAGTATATGCAGAGTAAAGATAAAATATGGGAAACAATGAAGCAAAACATTCTGACTTGGTAAGTAAATTAATATTAGAAACACAGAGTTGACAAATCAAAACAACAAAAAAAAGCTCCCGAAATAATTGCAGACTATTGACTCCACTCATGTTTACCTAAAGATTGGCCAATCCTCCAGGAAAACATCTCTTAGGTCTGGCTCTTATTACAGGAAGTCATATTTCCGGAGAATTGTGTAATGTGAAATTCCCTAAAGTTAGTTAATAGGTCAAATCATAAGACTTATCTCTATTTTAGATTGTGACAATCTCAGTGATAAAAAGCGTTGTTACTCTCTTGCTTTTACACCCAGGAGCAGTTGTCAGATATGATTTTATAAAGTTTCTTCTAAGAATAATATATTAAAAGCTGTTCACCCTATAGGCCTAACTTCTTGTCCTTTATAATGTAAGGAATAAAAGAAAAGTAAATCCCATAGAAAGGAAATGGTGACACCAGGGAGAAAGAGTGAATATCTTCATGTTACAAACAAATAGCATACATGTATAAACTATTTATTTAAAAAAAAATAAACAAAAACTGAAGTGGAGAGTAGGGTGATACAACTATATACAGTTAGAGATAAAAGAAACCGTAAGGATAAGCATTTTTTAATGAGAACATTGAATCCCAGAAACAGTTTTCCCCCCAAAGTCTTACATTTGCAAATTGGCAGAACTTCAATTCAAACATAGGAATTGTGACCATTCAAGGAAAAGGCAACCACGCTTTCTATTCTCACAAGAAAGACCCACTCTTGCAAATATCTTCCTTTTTTTCCCCTAAAGTGATTTTCAGATTATTTACAATCTCTAGAAACTTAACATTCATCAGATTGTAACTAGGGGATTTTTATTCTCTGTTCTGGCCCTAAGTTCTATAAGTAAAATAAGTCAAGAAGAAATTCATCAATTGAAACAATAAAAAACAATTTTAGGGGCACCTGGGTAGTCCAGTCTGTTAAAGATCTGCCTTTAGCTCATGTCATGGTTCCAGGACCCTGGGATGGAGTCTGGCAATGGGCTTCTTGCTCAGCGGGGAGCCTGCTTCTCCCTCTGCCTGCCACTCCCCCTGCTTGTGAGCTCTCCCTCTCTCCCCCCACCCCCCCGGCAAAAAAATAAATAAAATCTTTAAAAAATCTTTTTATATTCTGTGTGTATATTTTTAAAAGGGAAAAACAATCTCCCTCTAAACAATAATAAGAAATATTACTTCTTATTGCTAGATAAGAGAGAATAGAGAACCGGAAAAAAGTAGAGAAGGAAAATTGAGAAGCAATGGGAGGAAGAAGGAGAATAAAGAGATAATTAAAAGTTATGAATAGGGAAAATATAAATATGTAAAAATATTTCTAAAAATCTTTAAAGTCTGGAGAGAATGTGATATAAATCTTTTAATGCTAAAACTAGAGTGGTCAAAGGGCAACCAAGTAGAAACACATAATAAAGGAAATAATGCCAAATACCAAAGATTCTTCATGATATATTTACCCATAATAACCAAAAGTCTTTTAGAAAAATATGCATGGAATGATTTCTCCAGGTTATATAGTTAAATTTGTAAGACTTTTTTTTCAAAAGAAGGTGGCATTCATTTCTCTGAGTTCATCTTTCCTCATCACAGTGACTCTGATTCCCATACTAACCCAGTTTAGTTAAAAGCAAAGCTTGTCATAGCATACTGCTTTCATTTCTTTTCTTTAAAGGGAAAAAACAAAGTTAATATTCTATATCTAAACCAAAGTCAAGGTTTCTGAGAATTCAATTCTGTTCAACTTCTAATGCTAATAGCTCCAAAAAGAAGTAAACAGAAAACACACAAATGAATACTGTAAATTTACATGTGAGGAGAAAGAAAAGAATTAAATATATTAACTGTGGCTTTCTCTATTATTATTAGTATCCATATTAAAAAAAGAGAACAATATAGAAAAATCTATGATTGCTTCTATTTTTCCTACTTTTTGTATTTGCTTTCCTAGGTACTCATTGTAGAGTAAGATAGGAAAATGGCATTGCAGACCTTGCTTCTCTAACTATGTCTGTCTATCTATCATCTATCTACCTATCTATCATCTATCTATCTATCATCTATCTATCTATCTATCTATCTATCTATCTATCTATCATCTATCTATCATCTATCATCTTTTTGTCATATAAATAATTTATTAATTCTAATGAATTATCATCTTTTGGTTATACAAATAATTCTTTTTTTAAAGATTTTATTTATTTATTTAGAGAGACAGAGAGAGCATGAGTGGGGAGGGTCAGAGGGAAAGGGAGAGAGAATCTCAAGCAGACTCTGCACTGAGTGCAGAGCCTGACTTGGGACTCCCCACCTCACGATCCTGAGATCACTACCTGAGCCAAAATCAAGAATCAGACACTTAATCAACTGAGGCAAACAGGCACCCCAATTATTTATTAATTCTAATTATTCTATTAACTCATATTGAATGTGACATCTATGGGCAGGGGTATATGAACTTTGGAAAGACATAGAAAGACAGTTGAGACCATTCAAATTAGAACTGTGATTCGTAGCTAATGGAATTCAGGTTGATACTACCTTTTCTTATTTCAAGAATCAAAGTCAGGTCAATTTTCTTATTTCCCCTCACAGTCTGTTGTGGTCCCAGATTTTGTCTCTGTTTAGATAAATATATTAGAGTCTTCTCAGTTTTCTGTTTCTGATTATCTCAATTTTATATGAGAAAAGGAGAGCAAAATGTTAGTGCATGAATGATGTAGGGCACCAGCACAGACAGCCCCAAGATGGGCCACTCTGGTGTGATTCTAAGTTGAAGGCAACACCCTAAAACCTCAAGAAAAATTTAGTCCCTCCCTTAACTACATAGAAAAATCTAAATTGAGGGTCTTTCCCAGAATAAAGGTTATTAGCAGAGATAAATTTTATCTTGAGTGATCTATCTGTATGCAGGACTAATAACTAATTACCAAACATCTCATCTTCTTCTTACTGCTCTGTGAATTACATTCCTTTCCTCTGAAGTCCGAGACCTCTACCCCCTTCTTCTTAGTTTGGGATGACATATATACCTCATTTTGCAGGACAGTCTTTGGAATTTCCATGTCTGTGTGGATTCCCCGTATGTATGATATTAAATTTAGTATCTCCTGTTAATCTGTCTCATGTCAATTTGATTCTAAGTCCAGTTAGAAGGGCCTTTCTAAGAGACAGGAAGCAGGTGACTTTTGTTCTGACTGGAAAGGTGTTATAGTTCCAAATATCTAAAGTTTTTATCCTTAGGTACAATAAACATGATGAACCAATTATGATCAATTTTCTCATTCTCAGTGGGATTAATTGCTGGTGAAATAAGTCCTAATGTGAAAAAATCCTGGAATTTATGATTGTGCTCTAATGGAAAGTGTTGAGCTTAGTTCAAGATTGAAACTGCAGGGGCACGTGGGTGGCTCAGTCAGTTAAGCATCTGCTTCTGCTCAGGTCATGATCCCAGGGTCCTGGGATTGAGCCCCACATGGGGCTCCCTGCTCAGTGGGGAGTCTACTTCTCCCTCTCCTTTTGCCCCTCCCCACCATTCATGCTCTCTCGCTCTCTCTCTCAAATAAATAAATAAAATATTTTTTTAAATAAAAAAAAACAAAAAAGATTGCAGCTGTTGGTGGCTGTACCCATATGTTTAGATGACATCCTGAGTTCAACTTCCCTGAATCATTGCTGTAAAGGAACAGGGAGTCCTCAGGGAGCTGAGTCATGGACTTCCAGAAACCATCAGCATGTTGATCTTCAGCTACTTCCATTCAAGACTATAAAATGTCAGATCCATAAAAGAATGAGAACTATGGGCCAGAGAATGAAAAGCAATGGTACCACTTCCTTTTTTATTCAGGCTATCCAAAAATAGTTATTTTTTTTTCTTGGTTCCTTACAATGAATGCTCATTATTTTACATTTTTATGAAGATGAGTTAGTCTGTCCAAATTGTCATTTCTTTTTTTCCTATCCAAATTCAATCTAATACATACTCATATAATCAGGAATCAGATAACATCTTCCTGTAAATACCCTACTTAATTCCTTTGATTTTAATATTCTGAGAATGAAGAACAGAGTTTTGATTTTTTGGTAAGCTACCTTAAATTTTAATAATTAAACTCATTCATATATTATTAATATATATGACACTGCCTACTTTTTGTATCATGCAAAGGAGCTAATATATAAAAAGCATATGGCGGGACACCTGCATGGCTCAGTCAGTTAAATGTCTGCCTTTGGCTCAGGTCATGATCCCGGGGTCCTGAGATCGAGCCCCCAGTTGGGCTCCCAGCGCGGGGCCTGCTTCTCTCTCTGCCTGCTGCCTCCCCTGCTTGTGCACTCTTTCTCTTTCTCTCTCTGACAAATAAATAAATAAAATCTAAAAATAAAATAAAATAAAAAGCGTATAGTTAATGCTCAGCTTTGAAGATATTAAAAATTGAATCTGCTTATTCAAGTGAAATAATAGAACTGAAAGTGATCTTAAAATGATTTAATCTCTTCTTTGGCTTCTCAAAAAGACCTTTTCTCAAAGATTTCTTTTTGATGGGATAACTTGATGGCTTATCTCACACCAAAAACTTTATAAAGAGGGGCACCTGGCTGTCTCAGTTGGTAGTCAATGCCATTCTTGATATCAGGGTTGAGTTTGAGCCCCATGTTGGATATAGAGATTGCTTAAAAATAAAAATCTTTAAAAAAAAAAAGCTTTATAAAGATAACTTCTTTTTTTTTTAAGATTTTATTTATTTATTTGACAGAGATAGAGACAGCCAGTGAGAGAGGGAACACAAGCAGGGGGAGTGGGAGAGGAAGAAGCAGGCTCATAGCAAGAGAGCCTGATGTGGGGCTCGATCCCATAACGCCAGGATCACGCCCTTAGCCGAAGGCAGACGATTAACGACTGCACCACCCAGGCGCCCCTAAAGATAACTTCTTTATTTTACCTTCTCCAGGACATATTACTACTTGATACTCTTTTTGATCTTAATTCTATGTACTGTTTTCTTTAGCTATTTAATCGCATCTCAGCTATATCCTTCATGGTGATATGTAAGCTCCTGAGGGAAACTACAGACTCCTTTCTAAAATGCAAATACACATGTGCACAAATATTTTTTTCACACACATTTCTAAAGACCATCCATGGATGCCCACTCATTTATGTCTTTTTAAGTGAGGCATCCAGTGCCTATTACAAGGATAGATGTTCACTTGTATCTCTCTGGCTCCTGAATATGGAGATGATAACATGGAATGCAGTAAGTGGTACTGGGAAGAGTAATGTTGATATAACAATGAAATGCCAAACAATCCTTTCAGGGACCTTTAACTTTTTAAAGGGCTTTAATTAATGAATGCAAACTGAAAATGGCTTTAAAGGAGCTGACCACAAATAGGAAAGAAAAATCTCTCTTGCCATGTGAATTGAGGGTAATCTAAATTCTCCTTGATTAAACTATCTTTCCTCAGTTGATACATTCATCAGGATTTCCTTAAGAGAAAACATACAAAACATATAAAAAGAGGTTAATCCTGGGAAGTCTGGAACTGGATGGAATAAAATTACTGGCACCAAAAGAAGGGACTAGGCATTTCTAGGAAAAACTGCCTATCTCACAATTTTTTGATACAACACATTAACATCAGAATGTGGATGTATAATGATTTCTCATTGTGTACCTATTTCCTTTCCTCATAGACTGAACAACTATGCTAAATGAGATTAAAACCAAAGAACTCAAACAAGATGTGTAGAAATTCAAATAATGTACATGTTCTCATGCATGATTATAAAATCAAATTCTAATGCTAAATATAAATTTTGTGTACAGTATTTATCATTTGGGATTATGTTTGCTTCAACTGGTATAAAAAATTGAGCTGTGAGGTAACTTTAAACATCCTAATTAATATACATGTAATTAGAGTCATGGAAAGAGAGAACTGTGGCTAAGAAGGAAAATGACACCAATGGAAAGGTGGGTTTATACAAAAGAATGAAGATGCCAGAGCATGTAACTACATGGGCAAATATAAAAGATTTTTTTTTAACATTTAAGTCTGTTTGAAAGGTAATTAGCTCACCAATTTTGACAAAGGTATCATACTAATATGTTAGTAAAAGGAGTTTGGAGCATATGGCTAGTCTTTCTAGCTTCATAAATTTTCTTTAAATCTAAATGTATTTAATTAAAAAGTTTATTTTAAAAAAGATAACTCACTGAAACCAGAGTAATGACATTGTAGTGTGTTACTAATAACATACGGAAACAAAATGTATGACAATAGCACAAAGGCCAGGGAAGGAAGAGTAGAAGTATGCTGTGTGAAGTTTCTTATCCTGTAAGAGAAATGGGTTAGTATCTCTTGAAAGTAGCCTGGGATATATCAAAGCTGTATATTCTAAGCCCCCAAACAACCACTAAAATAAAAAGAATGATAGAAAATAAACCAACAAGGGAGATAAAATATTATCATATATAATACTAAATTCAAAAGAAGACACCAAATAAGTAAAAAAGAAAACAAAAATAGATAGGACCAATAGAACAATAGCTTAGTGAGAGACTTAAATTCAAACACATCAATTATCATATCAAATGTAAATGTTCTAATTTAAAGGCAAATATTGTCTGGGGTGCCTGGGTGGCTCAGTCAGTTAAGTGTCCCACTCTTGATTTCTGCTGGGGTCATGATCTCAGGGTCATGGAATCAAGCCCCTGTCTTGGGCTCTATGCTGAGGGAAGTCAGCTTCTCTCTCTCTCTTTCCATCTGTCTCTCTCCCGACTGGAGCACATGCACACTCTCTCAAATAAATAAAATATTTTTTAAAAAATAAATAAATAAAAGCAAATATTGCCTGATTGAATAAAACATCAAGACCAAACTATATGTTGCCTAAAAGGCCATTTCATATATGAACACACAAGTTAAAAGTTCAAAGACCTTGATATGAACTGATAAAAGAATAGAGAAGGGACAAATTACTCATGCCAAGAAGTAGAGTTTTTGTATCATATAGATTCTAGTATAAGTTAATATTATAAACAACTTTATGCCTATAAATTTGACAACTTAGATAAAAGGACCAATTTCTTGAAAGACACAAACTACCAAAGCTCACTCAAGAAGAAATAGATAACCTGAATAGCCCTATAATTATTTTTTTTTAATTGAATTTTGTAATCACAAACCTTTCTACAAAGAAAAGTTCAGTCCCAGGTGGTTTCACTGGTGAATTCCACCAAATACTTAAAGAAGAAATAATATGAATTTTACATTAACTACTCCAGAAAATTTGACAGAAGGAGGGAATACTTGCCAACTCAATCTGTGAGGCCCAAATTACCCTGGTACCAAAACCAAAAAAGACAATATGACCAAAAAACATTAGCCTCCAGTACAACAATATTAGGTAAAAATATGTTCCTATTTTCACCAGGAAACAAAACAGGAAGAATCTGTTTTGATTTTTAAAAATTCAGGTATCCAACATTATAATATGTGTACTTTTATTTTATTAATAAAAAGAATGATAGCAAATAAACCAACAAAGGAGATAAAATATTATCATATATAATACTAAATTCAAAAGAAGACACCAAATAAGTAAAAAAGGGCTCTATAGCGGAAGAGCCTGATGTGGGGCTTGATCCCACAATGCCGGGATCGCGCCCTGAGCTGAAGGCAGACACTCAACTGCTGTGCCACCCAGGCGCCCCTAAACATTATTATTCTGAAGACTCAACACTTTACTAAGATTTACTCAATTTCTAAGCCTTGTGGAGGAAGGAGGAATGAGGAATGATGTGATGCCTCAAGATGACAGCAGAGTGGTGGTGGTCTGAGGGTGTGGTACAGTTGAAAGGTGTCCGTGGCACATTATGTTTGGTAATAAAAACACTACATTTTATTAGTGCCATATTGATTGATACTTTCACATTTCTGATGTTGAAATACCCTAATCAGCAACATATAATATTTATTCAGGCTTGAGAGAATGCTACCATTACATTTTGATTTGGGAATTCCTTACAATAAGTCCATGTCACCTCAGGAAACTGGCCCCCCAGACAGAACAATTGGGATAGAAATATTCCATCACTGGGACTTCTACTATGGACCACGGTGTCCTTTTGCTCTTTTGTTTTTAAGATAAATTTAAAATGTGTTTGTTCCAACCGAGAGAGAACATAGAATCCCAAAGGAAGGCCCGAAGAGAGATGAATAGAGCAGATTTGACATGGGTCCAGTGCTTTTTGTGATTGGTTCTGGAAAGAAGCAATGTGGAAAAGACTAGGTCACCCTCAACCTTTTGGTAGCTGAATTTTTTTTTCTCCATAGATTTTATCTATTTATTTGAGAGAGAGAAAGCGAGAGAGATAACAGGGAGAGGGAGAAACAGACTAGCTGCTGACTGAGCGGAGAGCCCAATGTGAGGCTTGATTCCAGGACCCTAAGATCATGACCTGAGCCAAAGGCAGCCACTTAGATGAGCCACCCAGGTGCCTGTTGGTAGTTTAATTTTAAGCTCTGGTTCTACATGATACCTGTCACTTGGAGAAGAGATGAAAACAAGGAAAGAAGAGTAATAGGAAGACTGGACTCCTGAAAATGATATATCACACCAAGAAACCAGTCACTGAGGATCTCAGAGACCCAATAGAGGTGGTCTAGCATGAAAGAACTTTCTGGAATAACTCGTACCCTTTCTTCATTTTGGTGAGACTTAATATTCAGAAACAAGGACTTCATTAATTCACTCAATTTCTTGAATCCAGATTTCTCCAAAGCACAAAACAATCAGAAGGAATTATAATATTGGCATATTTTTATAAAAAGTAAAATGCATTTAAGAGTATTTTGTTTTAAAAAAGGCAACTCTGTAAATTATTTCCCAAGTTAAATATTTTAGATGGAAAACAGAAAAGGGAGGGGGCTTCAGAAAGCCTTTATTGAAATAGGTGAATTAGATTATAGTACAGTTCCTCGATTGTGCCTACAAAGCAAAAATAAATTGGTAATACATAACTTATTTTAACCAATATTATCATTCAAATTATCTAATGTATACTAATAAATATTTTTGAAAACCTATTCTAAGTACTTCCCTTCCCTTTGCATATTGTCTTTCCTGCCCTTTACTATTTCACTTTGCATTTTTTTTCCTGCTAATTAGGTAGTGATATTTGGTGAAGTTTCTTAAAAGTTTGTGACATTGAATTTAAACCAACCATTTCTAAAGAATATATAGCATATTTACTATTTGATTAGTTGCTATGTGTTCTGGGAATAAGTAAAGCCTTTGAACTTGGTCTTTTCTTCCAGTAGTTAGTCATCTTGTTCAATTATCTTTTGAATTTGAATAATACAGATAACAAAGATCAGGAAATTAATTCTGAAGAAAAGAGTAAATTAATGTTATGAAAACTATAATTTAATACAAAAAACAATTTTCCACTTCATAGATTATTTTATCTCTTAATTTAGCAAAAATGTTTATAATAGAAGATTCTAGTCAAAATACTTGTATGACCGACATACAAGTGAAGCCTAGAGTTAGAGACAATCAATCAGACTAGCAAGCACTGACTGAGGGTATAATTCATTTGGACAGGAGCCACATTTCCCACAGGGATTTTGATCTAGTCATTGGGAGTAAAACAAATTCTTAAAGATATCAGACTATACCTTTAAAAAAACAAAAACAAAACAAAATTTGTGCCATTCAGCACAATAGAAAGAGGAACCAAATAGTAATGGGTATGTCATTAAAGTTCAACAAGATTCTATGGTCAGTCACCTAAAGACAAATTTGTTTCCCAGTACAGCTATTCAAATTCTTAAAAGTATTTTAAAGTTTTGGGTTTATGTCTATAACATTAATTATCTGTATTTACATTAATATTTTTAATCTCTGTTGATCCCTATGAATATTTTATATCATTTTATTAACCCAGAGTCTCTGAATTAAATTGCATACTCAAACACATTTTCAAAGACATTATTCAGTTTTCAGTTTAAAGATTAGATGAGATACAGATAAAATGTCTTAAAATAATCATCACTAGAATGATGAATTATAAAAAATCTAAAAATATTTAGGAAAGGATTTTGGTAGGTTTAAAAACTTTGCAATATCTCAAAATTGACACATTTCCCTTCTGACGTAAATATTATGCCTTTACACATAAAATATGACTCTCTGGGCTGTATGCTTCCTGCTTGGGTTCTGCCCTTTGTGTTTATCACACAATTTACAAAGTCATTTTGTGACTAATTTCCAGAGCACTGTGACTCAGTGTGGCTGTTGCTTATCTTTTCTTTTTTCCTACATGGCACTACTGTTGGCCTTCATTTTTTGGTAATATACAAATGAGCTTTCTCCATAATTAAATAACTTTGGCTCATTATACTTCTGTGGTTGTGTACTTCTATATTATGTGCTTTTATTTACTACCAGAGCAAATTTTAATGTCATTTCATAACCAACATGAACACAACAGTACATCATGTAGGAATGTGATCTATTGCTTTAATTAACATAATTGCACTATCTGTAGTTCGATTCTTATTCTTGTATATTCTTATTTAAGTATCTTAGAATATGAGCTTTGATCTTTAAAGACTTGTAAAGCATTTCCTTAGAGAGATTAGTTACTGTAGGCATAAAATATTTAATTTAGATTACAAGGATTCTAATGTTTATACTTCATTTTAACTACCAACAATTAAAAGCAATGAAAAAAATTTCTTTAAACATGCCAGAGAGTCTTTTTATCCTATTTCTTTATATGTTAATAAATAATATTTAGAAGTAAAACAAAGCTTCAGAAAATTCCAATTAAACAGACACAATTAGTAAAGAATTCCCACTACAAGCTGAAAATTGTAAGGAAGGCTACGTCTCACCAACTTCTGACAAAAAAAGCATAAGTATATACTGCATATATATTTGCTGAAGAAGACAAAGTGCTGAGAACTTAATTGTGCATTGTAATACGAGTTTACTTCGTTTACAGAGAAGGGTCAATTTTCATTGTAGGTTAAACGACAATGGTCCTCCCCTACCAGGCTTTGCCTCTCAGTACCCTGCTTTCCTCCCAAGAAAAAAGAAATAAAGATTATTTCTCATGGGCTAGAAAGTATATTGCCAAATACTCACGAGTAAAATCTCTGAAGAAAGTTCTTGGAAAGATTTTTTCAAAGTGGAGTTGAGGCTATGTTGTTTTCCCTTTCAGGCATTGAAGAGAGGATTTATCTTTTCTACTTCTTCTTTTAAACAGATCAAGAAACTGGGGAGTGGAGAATAGTGAAAGAAATGTAATCTGATCCTGCTAGCAATGAAAGGGCGAGGTAAGAATTTGACGGTTATACAGCCCAAAGTCGCTCCTGTCTATTGGAGCAGAGGGAGCCTCAGAGCTGGTTTCAGAGATCACTGGCAGTTGGGAGTAGCAGCCAGGCTTCCTGTTTAGGTCACTCCAACAGTATTTAGGCTAATTTTGCCAAACTCTTTGAAAGGCTTTTCTTTTATGGACGAAACAAAGGAAACAGCTTACACTAAGAATTCACAATTACTGTTCTTGAATAACTCTTTCTTTTACTTTCTAGGATTCCTTTTGTAATCAGTTAAAAAAAAAACAACACTTTTTCCCTCAAGAGTATATATTTTTAAAGCAATATATATTTATTATTACATTATTACTTAATAAAATTAACTTTTTCTCCTGTTTGTTTTTTCTTCACATTATTTTATCCACATTATCAGTATACTTATGAAAAAAATCTGGGGGCTACTGAAGTTTCCTATGATTAGAGAGGCAATATGCTGCATTTTCTGTTGCAGCATGTCTGGCTGTGAACCCTGCAACTCAGCTAGTTGCTAGTTTTGCAACTTTGGTCAATTATTTAAACTCTCTTGTGCCTCTGTTTCTTTTTCCCTAAAATAATGATAATCAAAGTTTCTAGGTTTGATATAAGTTAGTAATAAATGGATTAATACATATAAATATATGTATACATATAATGTATGTAAAGCACTTGAGACAGGCTCCCATACATAGCAAGCCTTCAAGAAACGTTAACTATTGTGTTTGTCACTACTTATTGGATGATGATGATGATATTAACATTTTACATGATTTGTAAATACTTAAGTTATGTCCATTTGCTCTGCTGTCGGCTGCTGTCATTGAGGTTAACCTTTAGTATTTTCATAATGGAATTATGGTCATATCAGACTAAGATCACTAGAGCTTTCCTAAGATGTCAGAATCTACTATGCCATGAAGGCTGAAGTCATTTGATCAGAAAAGCCATCAGTTTCTTGTGCCTTTGACTTTTTTTGCTTCATTTCTTTGATCTCTGGGTAAGGGGTAACTTTTCTTCTGTGTTTTTAATATTTATTGAGTGACTGTTAGTGTCTAGCACATAAATTACCTCATCTAATTCTCACAACTAGGTTATGAAGAAGGTCCTCTCTTTATGATGTAGGTGCCCAGAGCAGGCCACCCCAAGATGGCCCACTTTGACATGAAGATTACTTTTTAGTTAAAAGCAATCAAAACCCAGCAGATTATTACATCCCCCACAATCTCCTAAAAGAATTTACATAGAAGACCTGCTCAAGGAATAGAGCTATTGTTAGAGATAACTACATTATGACATGAATAGTCATGGTAGACAGAGAGGAACCTAGCAAGACCTGTTTGATCAAAGTCTACTAGGTCTCATTGTTTCTGATAGTTCTGCGAACACTTGTTTACCAAACATTTGCTCTTTTTTATCTGCCAGTGAATTACATTCCTCTCTTTTGTAGTCCCAGAACCCTACTGCCTTCCCCTTAGTTCAGAATGACACATATACCTAATTTTGCCTGGCTGTCTTTGGAATTTCCATGCCTGTGGATTACCCATATGTACAAAATTAATTTGATTTTCTCCCATTAACCTGTCTCACGTCAATTTAATTCTTATTCCAGCTAGAAGGACCTTGAAGGACCAATAAAATTCTTCCTTCCTGACAATGGTGTAGGAGAGAACAAATAATTTTCCCTCTACCCTTCTAGGTTCTTGGCTGAGACTACTCTGTAATAAAAAGATTAATAGGAAAAAACAAACAGAAGTTTAATCACATGTATACCTTCTGTATACATGGGAGATACCTAGGAAACCTGAATAACTCCTTTAAGTGGCCCAAGCCACCACTTAAACATCTCTAAAGACAAAAGATAATGTTGGGGGGGTGGGTAAGCCACTTATGGGAGGCTATTGGGAAAAGACAGTAAACAAAGATTAGGTTGCTATGCAAATTTAAGTCTTTGCCTTCTCCACTGATAAATTTCTAGAGATTTAGTTATCCTCCTCTTCCTGCTACAGAGAAGGAAAAACCTGGATAGATGGCGATTTCTCTTATAAACATAAATGTCCCTTGAGAAAGGGTAATTTCTCCATTTTCAAAGCTTTTCCTGTGTCTGTCATTTTTTAAAAAATAATCATCCTAAGTAGGATATACACACTTTCTGCTATATTTAGGAGATACAAGAATAAATAAGTCAGGGGGACAAAAGGTACAGCATAGGAATATAGTTAATGGTGTTGTAATGGTGTTGTATGGTGACAAATGGTATGTAGCCCACAGTGGTGAGCAAAATGATCAATCACTGTATTATACACCTGAAACTAAGATAGCATTATCATCTACATGTCAATTAAAGAAATTTAAATAAATAAATAAAAGTTCTAAATCAAGCCAATGAAATATTAAATATGATCTATCTTTCTAACTTGGAAAAAAAAAACACTCAAAAAACAAAACAAACAGGAAAAAAAAGCCTAAAATAATCCTTATGCCGAAGAAGCATATTTTTGGGGTGACAAATTCCACTCCCTTTCAATGGCCATTTCACAGGTTTAGGAAAGGTGAGTATGGTTTGTGGAGCTCTGATTCAAATCATGTGGTCTGACTTCAAAGCATAGATGTTTAATATTCTTTTTAGCTCTTTTCTCACACATATTCTGTATTTCACACCAAAAAAAGGTTTGCTGTGTGTTAAAACTTCAGTTTTAACAATGAAACGTTGCTGCATAATTATTGTCCCTTATTACGTCATATCCTGCCACTCAAGCACATTCAATGTTCCTTTCTTGCTCTGATTGTTGAGGAAAGTTGCCTGTTTTTCATTGGAATGAACACTGATTTTTGGCTAATCTACAGGCTCTGCTCAGGTGGAGGTAAGCTCAGCCATTCAGATTTCTTTTTTTGGAACTTGAACTAAGAGCTATAGAAAAAGTATGCAGGAAGTGCCAAACTCTTAACTAAAAAGCCAAGTTAGAGAAAGGGCTGGCAGCTCTAATGGTGTGTGCAAGATGATTATGTGGAGAAAGCCAGGTGAGAGGGTATAGTGAAAAGAATAAATGAAAAAGAATGTGCAGCCTCCAGGAGACAGGGAAAGAATGAAAGCAAGAGCAAGACTGGGAACAGGAGAGGTGAGAGGGGATGCCTGAGCTCTACAGCAAAGTCCTTTCCAGGTCTGGTTCAAGTTCTAAGTACTCAGAAACACATATCCTTGTATCAGTCCCTTATTCCCTTGTTAAAAAGAAAACCACAGGCCCCAAAGGGCATCACTTAGGCCAAGTCACTATACTGGGCTTACTACCTAACTAATAGCAATTTCAACCTCCCCCAGAAATGTAAATCTTAACTGGTTAGTCAAGAACTTCCTGATAAGCACGGGTGAGGTGGTCTGTCACCTGGGCCCTCCACATTCTCCAAAGGCAGATTATTCACCTAGTAAAACCTCCTGCCCTTAACCCTAAGGAAAGGTGACCTCACCTGGAATAATCCTTTCTTTTCATTTGCTAACAACTTTCTTGTTCCATCCTCCTTTCTAGAAAAACCTTCCATTTTGTACAATTCCTTGGAGCCCTCTTCTAATTTCTAGATGCGATGCTGCCAAATTAATGAATTGCTTAATAAAGCCCATTAGATCTTCATAATCAACCAACCAAGTAGTTGGTTGAATTTTTGTTCTTTAACACGCTAAAGTCATTTAAGAAATTTGATTCTTATTACGTAAAGTACTCTATTTGAAAGAGCGACAGCTGAGCTGAACTGAATTTCCCAGAGATCATCAATTTCATATTTATGTTGCACTTAGCATCAGTGAAAACTTTTCACCATTTTGTTTCCATATAGTTTACACAAACTAGCATATTCTTGTCCTGAAGAGAGCCTGGGGACATGATGGAAAATTATTGTTAAGATAAGACAGTCTGTCACGGCCGGCTCTGTGGACTCAGCTTTTCTCCCTGAGCTTTGCCTGGGCTCCTTCTTGCAGGCCATTCCACTGTGTACAAGTCTAAGTCTAAATTAGTTGGATAAAAAAAAATTTTTCTCAGCAACAACTCGACTATTTGCTGTTGTATCTTAAAGCTCTTTGTATCTATCAGTATCTGGATGTTTCCAGTACCCACCTAACACTTTGTACTTTCCTTTTCATTCCTTACCATTCTCTGTTAATTTTTTCCTTCTAACTCTCACGCAATTCAAATAACCTTCCAGGCTCTTACTATGAGTTCATTTATTTCTTATCCAAGCTATAAAACAGTCTTTTTTTTTCTTTATTTGTCCTATGTGTCACGAAACATTTCCTAATTTTATTCATTAAGAATCTTGTCCATTTAAATATACTGAATATTTCAACAACTTCAGGAAACTCTATATGAGTGAGACAAATCTGGAAAGAAGTTAGTTCCTTAAAGGAATTGTGAAAAGAGTACACACTGTTGCAACATAGAGAACCACAAAAATAGGACATTACAAACCAAATTATACAGAAGTTTTTACAAACGTCTTAAACAAAATTAAATTTTTATCACATAGAACACTCATTTCATGCATTCCTGTAAATTCTAATATATGTGAAAGATTAGATATTCTATTGCTTTATATTTCATCCAATTACTAATCACACAAAGTGTGACTACGCAGATTGAATTAGCTGAGGGATGAGTGTTTGAGCTTCATTCTTCATCTCAGCCTTCATCTTTTATTCAGAATCTAAAATATGTACTGCTTGTAGTTCACTTTTCTGAAAGTGGATTTCTGAAATCTGATCAACAATGGCAACCATGTACGTTTTCAGATTTCAGATGTAAAAAAGAATGCTATCTAAATTTTATTAAATTGTATTCATAGAAACTCTGTAATAGGTATGACATGTACCAGCATGGGTGCAAAATTACCTCTATTTATTTCATTATGAACAAAACAAATTTAGCTATGAATCCCCTATTTTTACTAATATGAAAAATTTGTTTTGTTTTAACCAATTTTCTTAATTTCCAAAAAGAGATTTCCAAAAAAGCAACTCCAAAAGCAATTCTTCTCATAGGGAAGCAGGGAATTAGATATACAGCAGGGAGAAAGGGAATCTTTAACTTCTTTTTCTACTTTTCTCTGTGGTAGATTATATTATTAGTTCAAATATATTTGCTGCTCCTCCCTTGGGGTCCCTCTTTGATATCCAGGGACAAGAGTCTATTTTCCCTCCACATCGACATCAAGTTTTGCTATATTGCTGGCTTCGGCTAATAGAATGAGCTGATAAAAAAACAAATAAGCAACAGCTAAACAGATTTTTATGAGCTTTATGGGAAGTTTATGAATTTTATGGTTCTATGCTTTTTTTTTTTCATTTTTCTCTAACAGATGACTCTCATGTCCTACATGAGGGTTATTCATTTTAACCCTTTATTGTGGATTCACAGTAAAGAAGAAATGGAGCACCAACAGAGATGACCCACAACGGTGACCGAAAATAAACCCTTTCTTAATAAAAACCCTGAAGATTTTGGGTGTAGTTTGCTCTCAAACATAACTTAGGCAGAAATAAATAATACACTCTCTACTTATATACCTTCTTCCCTCAAAGATATATTATCTTCACTGCATCCATATTATTACATTATATAACCCTTGATACTGAACTAAATTGGACGCTTGAATTGCATTCCTTCTGTCTCTCTGGAGCTCTATTCTTTTTTTCTTTTTTCTTTTTTTCCTATGCACTTCATTGCAGGATATGAAGTAATTTGGGGGGAATGCTTTCTGGAAATTTACTGATGGTAAGCAGCAGCATAAACAAAATTAAATACCAATCAATTTGAAATATTTTACAGCTTGAAGTGAATTCTTGTTTGGCAATATAGTAATAACAAAAGGATTTTTAGGAATTTATTGTCACAAACTGACTACAGTTAGAGAAAAACAAGTTCTTCTCTAACTAGGTTGAATTTTCACATGGAAATTAAAATGAGCACTTACATACAAACTTGAGAACTGAAATCATTATGTGACTTTTGTTTTATATAGTTCATATATTGTTTTAAGATTTTATTTTTTTGAGAGAGAGAGCACAAGCAGACAGAGCAGCAAGCAGAGGGAGAGGGAGAAGCCGACTCCCTGCTGAACAGGGAGCCCAATGTGGGGTTCAATCCCTGGACCCGGAGATCATGACCTGAGCTGAAGGCAGAGACTTAACCGACTGAGCCATCCAGGCGTCCCATCTAGTTAGTATTTTTATTAATAGTGTAATTCTTTCTTTTTTTATGAGAATAATTATTGGGAAGTAGTGGTAACAGTGGGACCTTGAATGTCAGGTCACAGCTGAGGGTTATTTGACATTCTTGGGAGATCTTCACAGGACTCTTAGTCATAGCTTGCATTATTAACAGGCAGACATCTTGAGCAAATGATTTTCCTTATCAGACAAAATATATTGACTAAGAAAATAGGGAAAGCTACATTTTTCTGTCATCTGTGCTTAGGCATTGCTTTTTGTAATTATTGCTACTTACTGATATTTTTAAAATGTAATGTCTCAGAGGAAAAATAAAACAAGTTGAATTCCTAGCTTTTTCTTTCTAGATATCTAGAATCAGATATTCTATTAGATAGCATGGTGAGATTACTTAGAACCTTCACTTTCATTAATGTGTTTTTTTCCTGATCTTATTTAGTTTGTCTAACTCCTGTGAGAATCCGGAATCTCTAAATCATAAATAAAGAGGTAAATTCTTTTGCTTCTCGTTGATGAGTATAGGATTTGTTATACATCTACCTCTGTGAAATAAGTCCCATGGAAGTGACATGTCTGTTTAAAAAGTATCATACAATCTTAGGTCACAATAATTTATCTGTATCATCGAGCATAAGGAAAGTAACATGCCCACTTTACTTTGCCATATTTTGCTCCCATGTCTGGACGAAATTTTAGAGAGCAATTGTCAAAGCACAGTGTTATCAGAGTAGTGAGATAAAACTTAGTTTTTTAAGGCATACACATTTATATATCTTAAAAATACATATGTCTAAAAAATATTGATGCAACCTAGGATATTTATTTTTCAGAGGAGAAACTCAAAGTGTGGAGAGTCTTAGCATCTATTATCTTAAAGTATTAAGGAGATGATTGTGTAGAAATGACAGTAAATTTCATCTATATTGTTCCAGAGAGAATAATTAGGTGGATGAAGATCTTGAGGACACATATTTTTAGCTTAAAATTAGGGTAACTTTTCTGCTAGTTGCAGTTTAAAAAGGTAGGATGAGCCATTCTGTGATAAGGAATGTGCCCAATCCTGGAAGTAATAGAGGAGGGAAAGTGATATGTGGAAGCTGTTCTAAAGACATCCTGACATCAGATGGAGAACTGGACTAAAAGACCTGGAGAATTGCCTCCAGTATTCAAAACCCTTGAGTCCTTACTCCTTGATTAATAGTAAGGACAATGTAGCTACACATATAAAAACAATAATATAAATAACAAGCATAACAGCAATAATTAGTGTTTACTTAAGGCTTACTTGGAGCCAGACATTATTCTCCATGTGTCATATTTAAGAAACCATGGGTAATATTATTTTCCCATTTGGAGATAAAGATAAATGGGTCGTTTACTTGTGCAAATTCAAAAAGCTAATAAATGAAAGTGGGATTTGAATCCAGATAGTTTGGATTCTGAGCATACAGTCTTAACTGTTAGGTCACACTACCTCTCTGTTTTAGACATTATGTCACCTTTCTTATATGTTTCCATAGCCATAATAGTAACTACTTATTGTCCTTCTTAGTAAAATAGAAAAAAATTTTCTTAAAGCCATATCTACCAATTTCTAAACTTTATATAATCTGGAAATAGAGAAATTCTACCTTTATTATGCAAAAAAAAAACCCCACAATGCTTTGTGCATCAGTAGATACTTACAGTGATATCAAATGCAATATTTTTATAAAAATGTAAAATTAAAAACAAAAAATCAATCAACATAGATGAATACATTGTGGTAATCATTTGATAGAATATTAGTTGTAAAAGTAGGTATTCATGAATATTTGTGAACATGTCCAGAACTCAAAAATAAATCAGTAAGTAAAAAACATGGGGTGCCCAGCTGGCTCAGTCGGTAGAGCATGTGACTCTTGGTCTTGGTCTTCTACGTTCAAATTCCACATTGGGTGTAGAGATTACTTAAAAATAAAATCATAAAAAATGCAAAATCAAGAACATCATTTACCTAACTTTGGAAACACACAAAAGTAATACTGTATATTAAGTAAAGGACATGCATTTATGTTTGTTGGTTGTTCTGGAAAGGAAAGAAGTGGAATACAACTGGGAAAGGCTATAAAAAATAGTGCATCCTTCAGTTTTTGTAATATTTTGTATCTTTTATATAAAAATACTGCATAATGCTATATTTTATATAACATACTGTGCAGCAAAATGTAAATATATATAACACAGAGAAAATATGAAAATGTTAGCATTTATTAATTGTAGAGGATCATTATTTGGATTTTTGATATTTTATTTCTTGTGGTTTTCCTTGATTGTGAATATTTAAGTTAAAAATCAGTTAGAACATGTAACAACAAAAGACTGGAGAGAGAACATTTCCACTATTCATTGTCTTCAAAATGTTTAATTTTTGAAATTCTAAAATCTGCCTAAATAAAAGTATGGCATCAAGGCAACATTAAAAAAAGAATAAGTTCTTGAAACATTCTTCTATTTGGCCATTTTTATCACAATGTGACTGAAAGAGTAGTGAGTCCTTTAGTTTTTATAAAATGAGGCTGTTCTCTTTTATAATTTTCAAAGTCAATGTACATGAAAGGCAAAAATGTTTCCTGGCTAACTTCACTACCAGTTTCATAGAATTGATATCTGGTAAGTGCTAATGTAATAACTACATAGAACTAATAAAAGCACTCCTCCTCTAAATGTACTAATTCTTCTTTTTAATAGCCTTTCTCACAAAGGAGGTGACAAGCCTTGGCAGGATGTGTGAATTTGAGCATAGCACTCTCTTTGGCTGTCTGTCCCATGCACACAGGGCAACAAATGCCTTTAGAATTTTACTCTCAGAGGGGTTTCTTTTTTGCCTCCATTTTGCTTTTATCATGAGGAAAATGAATAAAGTTCTTTTGGGGTACAGTTACTTTACTCTTTATAGACAGAAGCATCAACTTAGTTGAATGTGAACTGTGTGTCTAATAAATTGAAAGCTGAAATAGCATTCTTGATATGTAATCTTGATACCACTTTAAGTCTTGCAACATCAAGTATAAATCTTGCGACAAATATAATGCACAAGAAAAAGCACATAATCTCTTGATAGACCCTGCCCTCAGAGAGCCTGGCTGATGAGACAATGTGATCTTGCCCTGAATATCAGAGCACAAGAGAATAGCCAACCATCCCCATTCTTTCTTTGATTGTAACCTCAGCTCTCCACACAAAGATCAGGTAACTAGAGGAAGACCCAGGTCCTTAGACTTAGGCTCTTCACTCCTTCCTTCAGATAAGAACAGAATTTCATTTTGAGAAGGTTTGGGTTTCTGCAAAGCAGATGATAGCATAGCTGACTTAACTTATTACAACTTTCTCCGATTTATTGGCCTTCTCGGCAGTTAAATTGTATATTTATCCCAGATTTCTCAACCTTTCCACAATTGCATTTGGGGACAGACAATTCTTTGTTGCAGAGGGCTTTCCTGTGCATTGTAGCAACATCACCGGCCTTTATATATCAGATGCCAGTAGCAAAGTCCCCCTTAACGGTGACAACTAAAAATATCTCCAGACATTTTTTTAAGACAGTGAGGCAGGAGGAGGGCGGGGGAGAGGGAGACAGAGAATCTTAAGCAGTGTGCATGCCCAGTGTAGATCCCAACGCAGGGCTTGATCTCCTGACCTGAGCTGAAATCACGAGTTGGATGCTGAACCCGCTGAGCCACCCAGGTGCCCCTCCAGACATATCTAATATCCCCTAGAGGGCAAGATCTACTTCAGATTAGAACCATCGTTCTAGCATGAGCCCAATTCCTAATCACATTTCGGTGTTCTACCTGCTGCCTGATCCTACACTGGCTAATGGCATGTCCCACATTCTTCCTCTGAAATTCTACTCTCTGAGGTTTGGGCCTGCTAGATGGCTTCTCTGCAAAGTTCCTTTAGATATAGAAAGGGGTATTCTTTCAATTGATTTTCATTTCAAATAAAATAAACTATCAGTAAAATTAATTAACCAATTAAATAAAAGTATCTGTTAATTATAAAAAGTAGGAAAAATATAGAAAAGACCAAACTCAAATAAAACATTACTCATATATATTGCCCAACTATAGGCATTACAAAAATTATTCTCTATATTCTCAGTCTTAGACAGCTCTATACACATGCATGGACATTATATGTTTCTGTTTTCAAAATGAGATTACATTGTGTCTATGTAGTCTGTTTTTAATCATTTAACATCTNTAAAACATTACTCATATATATTGCCCAACTATAGGCATTACAAAAATTATTCTCTATATTCTCAGTCTTAGATAGCTCCATACACATGCATGGACATTATATGTTTCTGTTTTCAAAATGAGATTACATTGTGTCTATCCATATGTAGTCTGTTTTTAATCATTTAACATCTTTTTTTCATGGTATATAGTCTTCTAATACATTATTTTAATAGTTCCATGCCACTTAATTACAAATATTTCATTATTTAGTAAACCAACATCATTAGAAAGCTTCAACTTTTAAATAAATGTAAAAGATCAAAATTCCATAGGAAATGTATTCTAGAAAGCCTGTAGTCCCTGACACCATATTGATATCAATTATGTATTTTATGTCAAAGGAATTAGGACTGTTTTCCCCATGAAGTCAGCCAGGTTGTTGCCACAGATCCATGGACCTCTATATTTTATTAGGCAAATGGCTACATCTTTCAGTAGTACTATGACACTAGGAGATTTATCTATCAGGAACTAAGATTCGTCTCTTGGAATGTGACAGGATGGAATTTAAAACTATGGAGATGCTTATCTGATAATATTTTTTCTAGTTATTATAGTATCAGAAAAAGTTATAAAGGCAGAACAGGGTTGTTGAGTTTTCGGTAGAGAAGAAAATGTACAAAAGTTTGGTAAATCTATTTAAAAATAAGACTCAGACCAGAGTCCAAGTTCATCTGAGTAAAAGTTAGTCTAACTGCTATATGTAATGTGTACACAGGTGCATTAGAATGTATCTGCATTGTATTAGAGTCTAAAAATTATGTTTATGACAATGTATCACCAGAAAGTTTTAAGTGGTACCAGTTAATGGGTTAAAAAGAAATTGAGTATATTTTGTTATTTTTATTTTATCTTGATCACTTAAATTGCTACTTATATGAAATAACTATATGAGTAATAATTTTTCATTCAAAATATTTATCTTATTTAAAATAAAAATATTTTTATCTCTGTTAAGTATATATTTGTGTTTTCACTAATCTTTTCTAAAAGAAACAAAAACATACTATACTGCTCAGTGTCATTTAGAATTCTGAAGAAAAAATGGCTCACTAATGTGGATTTATGATTATGTATCTCCCTTTGTCTAATGATATAAGACATAGCTACAAAAGCCAAGAAATTGTTGGCAGGCAGAATTTGACTAGATTTTTTGTAAGAATCATAAAAATATTGCTAACAGATAAACTTTGTTTGAGAAATTTAAAAAGTTATTTCTCATAAGTGTATATATCTTTTTTTATTTAAATTCAATTAGCCAACATATTGTACACATCATTCGTTTTTGATGTAATGTTCAGTGATTCATTAGCTACGTATAACACCCAGTGCTCATCACACTTAAAGTTTATATATTTTTATTAAAAGATTTTTACTTACAAGTTTCTCAGGAAACTTTCAAAGTATAAAATAAAACAGCATGTAAATACAGAAGATGGACATATTTACTGAGTATTAACCATATGACAAACTCTGTTCTAGGATCTAAGGAAACACTAAAGAACAAGACAGGTAAAACCCTTGTCTTCTTGAAACCTTCATTTTAGAGCAATAAACTGAATGTCACTATGATGTAATGATGATTACAGTGAACAAAAGAAAGTCTCACCTTATAAAATATCTCCTTTTAAAGCTGCTCAGAAAAAAGTTATTCCAAGAGCTTCATGTAAAATTCTATTTCTTTAATTTATGCAAATTGTGTTAGTTTATCTTATGGAAGTTTTCACTAATTTCAATATCTGAAATGTAAAAGCAAATTTTTATTCATTTCACATCTTGATTAATTTCTTAAAACTTTTAGAATGGAAATTTATGGTTAAAATTATATTTTAATATCAGTGTTTAACCAATTAAATTTCACCGCTTATGATAGTACCCATGTACTAACTCCCTCAAAGATACTTTTAAAAGTTTTTTCCTCAGTTTTACAGGCAAAACATACAAAAATTTAATTTGCAGTCCATTGAGTAACAATGAAAAGTTGAATGTTCATTCTTATTAAACATTTTCATTTTTTCTTTTGTGAAGTGTTATTTATATTCTTTGTTCATTTTTTACATTTTTGATGTGCATATTTTTTGATTTATAAGAGTTCTCATTTAGTATCCTAGATTTTCCCTTTTAAAAAGCTTAAAATTGAGGTAAAAGGTAAGCTGATATTTATTTTTAATTATTAAAACATGTTCCAAATTTCCAAAATTTGGCCCAAGAAAACAAAATGTTAGTTGTTATTTGTTAAATGAATATATGCCTATTATGTGCATGTGTATATATACGTACACATTTATATATACATACATATACATGTTTAAGGATAAAATGCAATATTTCCTCTATTATTATACCAAGGTGTACTAAAACAAGGAAATTTGTATGATTAATATAATAACAACAGTAATAATAGTGATGATGATGATATTAATAAAAATATTGAGCACCTATATATATATATACCTAGTATTCTGCTATACCTTTTACAAATAATTATTTTAATCCTTAATCCTCTAAAGTAGCCATTGTTACTATTTTAAATTTGAAGGAATATGAGCATTGGAAAGCTTAATTCACCTGACCAGAGTTTAGCACTTACAGGCAATAAGTAACCAAGTAAAGTTTAAAAAACCAAATCTGTAGTAATCCCTCATCTGTGATCCTTCCGGTGGGCACTTCTGTATTGACATCCACCATGCAGGTGATTAGAAGGCAGAGTAAATGACATTCTGATTTCCATCAAGAAGGCTTTGTCTCGTCATTAAAAAACTCACTTTACATTCTTCCCTCTTTTATGTCTTATCTTCCTAATGCAAAGACCAAAGTTGTTTGGGAAAAAGCAGTGTTTGGTTGGAGTATTTATTTGAATGGGAGAAAATTGGAATAGAATCAAAATTTTCAAAAATAGTGAGGAAAACTGTGATACTCTGAATACTATCTTCCTTCAGATTCTATGAAAATGATTTATTTCTGGCTCATGGAGAACATGGGGCTATTTGTGGTTAATTACTGCCCTCTGTTGACAACAAGTTAAATGTCTTAATTTATGTTTAAGAGTATTTAAGGTCAGAATTAAAATAAATTTCACCTATAAATCTCATCTACAAATATGAGTAATTAAATCTAAAAGAATTGAAGTGTTTTGCCTAACAGCCATAGCTA
The DNA here is from genome assembly GCF_002007445.2 of Ailuropoda melanoleuca. Classification (NCBI taxonomy): domain Eukaryota; kingdom Metazoa; phylum Chordata; class Mammalia; order Carnivora; family Ursidae; genus Ailuropoda; species Ailuropoda melanoleuca. Next base: position 154,001,669 of record NC_048219.1, read on the forward strand.
GTTAATGATTAAAGACAGAAAGACACCTCAGGTATCATGATCAGTATTTTGATCAGTCTTGAGTTGACTAAATTTAGAACAATATTTTTTCCTGATGATATTTTACCATAGTCAAAGAAATTTTTAAAGTTATTAAAAATCTTTTAAAAATAAAATGTTCGGGTGAAAAATAAATCATATGGTACGGAAAAGTGAGAAGTAGAAAATAAACATCTTTTCCTCACTCTCCACCTGATTCTAATTCCAGAGGTGGTTACTATTAACTGTTTCTTTGTCATTCTGGAAATTATTTATATGTGCATATAATTTTTTTTCAAAATTGAAGTACTGTTCTCCAACTTTTTTTAAAAAAAACTTAAAACCTATATCTTAGAGCTAATTTCATATTATCACATAAAGAGATAAGGTATTTTTCTAATACCGTGGCCTACAAATTGAGAATCACAGGCAAGATTAGAATGTCCTTAATTAGGTTTGCCGATAGTTCCTCTTAATTAATTTAAGTTGTGCATTTCTTCTGGGACTATTACATAAGTGAGGCTGTTCTGTTCTGGATTTCATTGCATCAGGGTGCATGTGATTTTGGTTTGGCTCATTACTGATGATGGATAGTCACTTTGTTCATTTAATCGAGGTATTGCCTGCAGACCTCTCCATTCTAAGCTACCCCATATTTCTGCTTTGTGCACAGAGAGGATTGGAGTGGCAGAAGTGCTCAGCTAACATATAAAATAAAATAATTACTTTGTCAAATCCTTTCTCTCACACAGAGGGAATGGAATAGCTCTCAGGATGTAAGTATTATTTTCACAGTAGCACTGAGTATTGGTTTCCTGGTCTCTCATTTGATTCCAGCTCCCATTTCTGGAGGGACACGCAGATTAGTGGGGTATTGGCACAGTTGCACATGCACTGTGAAGAATGGTTTGGCATACTGAATAATTTAGGTAAGTCTGAAATGTGTTAGTAAGTAGGTCTATATGTAACACTTGAAGCATAATAATAATACTTTCATTGGCAACTAGATGAATCAGGAGTACTGACAGTTTTTTCTTAAAACATTTAGTAAGACTCTCATATTTTTAAAAATCATATCAAAATTTGTCACGTAAATCGTTATTTTAAATTTTGATATTCGTTAAAATTTTCCACTTTGCCCATATATTTTAATATATAATTATCAATGCTCTAGAAGGAAAAACTTCTTGAAAACATGCAATTTTTAAATGTTCAGATTTAATTATTTGCATTTGACAAAATGTTTCAAACTGCATACAATTAAAGTAGAACAAAATTATATCAATAGCTTGACTATAACAATTATTGATTTTGCTTAAATGAAGGCAAGAAAGATCAATGGTATGGAATAAATATATAAATGCTTATGAATTACTTATGTATTTAGTTTGTTATTCATCCAAAGCATCACTGGCCAATTAACCAAATACCCAAATATGCAGAAAAAAAGTTCAATTGAGATTCTTGGTATTTTGTTAACTTTCAGCCATATAAAAATTATAGCTTTACAACATATTTTACAATTTCATCTTTATGAAGTGTATTTATCTAAGAAGATAGAAAATATTTTATGCAATAATGCACTGACTTGATTAACAACACACAGTCATCATTAATGCCTTCCACTNCCATTCTTTCTTTGATTGTAACCTCAGCTCTCCACACAAAGATCAGGTAACTAGAGGAAGACCCAGGTCCTTAGACTTAGGCTCTTCACTCCTTCCTTCAGATAAGAACAGAATTTCATTTTGAGAAGGTTTGGGTTTCTGCAAAGCAGATGATAGCATAGCTGACTTAACTTATTACAACTTTCTCCGATTTATTGGCCTTCTCGGCAGTTAAATTGTATATTTATCCCAGATTTCTCAACCTTTCCACAATTGCATTTGGGGACAGACAATTCTTTGTTGCAGAGGGCTTTCCTGTGCATTGTAGCAACATCACTGGCCTTTATATATCAGATGCCAGTAGCAAAGTCCCCCTTAACGGTGACAACTAAAAATATCTCCAGACATTTTTTTAAGACAGTGAGGCAGGAGGAGGGCGGGGGAGAGGGAGACAGAGAATCTTAAGCAGTGTGCATGCCCAGTGTAGATCCCAACGCAGGGCTTGATCTCCTGACCTGAGCTGAAATCACGAGTTGGATGCTGAACCCGCTGAGCCACCCAGGTGCCCCTCCAGACATATCTAATATCCCCTAGAGGGCAAGATCTACTTCAAATTAGAACCATCGTTCTAGCATGAGCCCAATTCCTAATCACATTTCGGTGTTCTACCTGCTGCCTGATCCTACACTGGCTAATGGCATGTCCCACATTCTTCCTCTGAAATTCTACTCTCTGAGGTTTGGGCCTGCTAGATGGCTTCTCTGCAAAGTTCCTTTAGATATAGAAAGGGGTATTCTTTCAATTGATTTTCATTTCAAATAAAACAAACTATCAGTAAAATTAATTAACCGATTAAATAAAAGTATCTGTTAATTATAAAAAGTAGGAAAAATATAGAAAAGACCAAACTCAAATAAAACATTACTCATATATATTGCCCAACTATAGGCATTACAAAAATTATTCTCTATATTCTCAGTCTTAGATAGCTCCATACACATGCATGGACNCAGCTCTATACACATGCATGGACATTATATGTTTCTGTTTTCAAAATGAGATTACATTGTGTCTATGTAGTCTGTTTTTAATCATTTAACATCTTTTTTTCATGGTATATAGTCTTCTAATACATTATTTTAATAGTTCCATGCCACTTAATTACAAATATTTCATNTAGCTCCATACACATGCATGGACATTATATGTTTCTGTTTTCAAAATGAGATTACATTGTGTCTATCCATATGTAGTCTGTTTTTAATCATTTAACATCTTTTTTCATGGTATATAGTCTTCTAATACATTATTTTAATAGTTCCATGCCACTTAATTACAAATATTTCATTATTTAGTAAACCAACATCATTAGAAAGCTTCAACTTTTAAATAAATGTAAAAGATCAAAATTCCACAGGAAATGTATTCTAGAAAGCCTGTAGTCCCTGACACCATATTGATATCAATTATGTATTTTATGTCAAAGGAATTAGGACTGTTTTCCCCATGAAGTCAGCCAGGTTGTTGCCACAGATCCATGGACCTCTATATTTTATTAGGCAAATGGCTACATCTTTCAGTAGTACTATGACACTAGGAGATTTATCTATCAGGAACTAAGATTCGTCTCTTGGAATGTGACAGGATGGAATTTAAAACTATGGAGATGCTTATCTGATAATATTTTTTCTAGTTATTATAGTATCAGAAAAAGTTATAAAGGCAGAACAGGGTTGTTGAGTTTTCGGTAGAGAAGAAAATGTACAAAAGTTTGGTAAATCTATTTAAAAATAAGACTCAGACCAGAGTCCAAGTTCATCTGAGTAAAAGTTAGTCTAACTGCTATATGTAATGTGTACACAGGTGCATTAGAATGTATCTGCATTGTATTAGAGTCTAAAAATTATGTTTATGACAATGTATCACCAGAAAGTTTTAAGTGGTACCAGTTAATGGGTTAAAAAGAAATTGAGTATACTTAGTTATTTTTATTTTATCTTGGTCACTTAAATTGCTACTTATATGAAATAACTATATGAGTAATAATTTTTCATTCAAAATATTTATCTTATTTAAAATAAAAATATTTTTATCTCTGTTAAGTATATATTTGTGTTTTCACTAATCTTTTCTAAAAGAAACAAAAACATACTATACTGCTCAGTGTCATTTAGAATTCTGAAGAAAAAATGGCTCACTAATGTGGATTTATGATTATGTATCTCCCTTTGTCTAATGATATAAGACATAGCTACAAAAGCCAAGAAATTGTTGGCAGGCAGAATTTGACTAGATTTTTTGTAAGAATCATAAAAATATTGCTAACAGATAAACTTTGAGAAATTTAAAAAGTTATTTCTCATAAGTGTATATATCTTTTTTTATTTAAATTCAATTAGCCAACATATTGGACACATCATTCGTTTTTGATGTAATGTTCAGTGATTCATTAGCTACGTATAACACCCAGTGCTCATCACACTTAAAGTTTATATATTTTTATTAAAAGATTTTTACTTACAAGTTTCTCAGGAAACTTTCAAAGTATAAAATAAAACAGCATGTAAATACAGAAGATGGACATATTTACTGAGTATTAACCATATGACAAACTCTGTTCTAGGATCTAACACTAAAGAACAAGACAGGTAAAACCCTTGTCTTCTTGAAACCTTCATTTTAGAGCAATAAACTGAATGTCACTATGANCCTTACAAGTTTCTCAGGAAACTTTCAAAGTGTAAAATAAAACAGCATGTAAATACAGAACATGGACATATTTACTGAGTATTAACCATATGACAAACTCTGTTCTAGGATCTAAGGAAACACTAAAGAACAAGACAGGTAAAACCCTTGTCTTCTTGAAACCTTCATTTTAGAGCAATAAACTGAATGTCACTATGATGTAATGATGATTACAGTGAACAAAAGAAAGTCTCACCTTATAAAATATCTCCTTTTAAAGCTGCTCAGAAAAAAGTTATTCCAAGAGCTTCATGTAAAATTCTATTTCTTTAATTTATGCAAATTGTGTTAGTTTATCTTATGGAAGTTTTCACTAATTTCAATATCTGAAATGTAAAAGCAAATTTTTATTCATTTCACATCTTGATTAATTTCTTAAAACTTTTAGAATGGAAATTTATGNCACTATGATGTAATGATGATTACAGTGAACAAAAGAAAGTCTCACCTTATAAAATATCTCCTTTTAAAGCTGCTCAGAAAAAAGTTATTCCAAGAGCTTCATGTAAAATTCTATTTCTTTAATTTATGCAAATTGTGTTAGTTTATCTTATGGAAGTTTTCACTAATTTCAATATCTGAAATGTAAAAGCAAATTTTTATTCATTTCACATCTTGATTAATTTCTTAAAACTTTTAGAATGGAATTTTATGATTAAAATTATATTTTAACATCAGTGTTTAACCAATTAAATTTCACCGCTTATGATAGTACCCATGTACTAACTCCCTCAAAGATACTTTTAAAAGTTTTTTCCTCAGTTTTACAGGCAAAACATACAAAAATTTAATTTGCAGTCCATTGAGTAACAATGAAAAGTTGAATGTTCATTCTTATTAAACATTTTCATTTTTTCTTTTGTGAAGTGTTATTTATATTCTTTGTTCATTTTTTACATTTTTGATGTGCATATTTTTTGATTTATAAGAGTTCTCATTTAGTATCCTAGATTTTCCCTTTTAAAAAGCTTAAAATTGAGGTAAAAGGTAAGCTGATATTTATTTTTAATTATTAAAACATGTTCCAAATTTCCAAAATTTGGCCCAAGAAAACAAAATGTTAGTTGTTATTTGTTAAATGTTAAATGAATATATGCCTATTATGTGCATGTGTATATATACGTACACATTTATATATACATACATATACATGTTTAAGGATAAAATGCAATATTTCCTCTATTATTATACCAAGGTGTACTAAAACAAGGAAATTTGTATGATTAATATAATAACAACAGTAATAATAGTGATGATGATGATATTAATAAAAATATTGAGCACCTATATATATATATACCTAGTATTCTGCTATACCTTTTACAAATAATTATTTTAATCCTTAATCCTCTAAAGTAGCCATTGTTACTATTTTAAATTTGAAGGAATATGAGCATTGGAAAGCTTAATTCACCTGACCAGAGTTTAGCACTTACAGGCAATAAGTAACCAAGTAAAGTTTAAAAAACCAAATCTGTAGTAATCCCTCATCTGTGATCCTTCCGGTGGGCACTTCTGTATTGACATCCACCATGCAGTTGATTAGAAGGCAGAGTAAATGACATTCTGATTTCCATCAAGAAGGCTTTGTCTCGTCATTAAAAAACTCACTTTACATTCTTCCCTCTTTTATGTCTTATCTTCCTAATGCAAAGACCAAAGTTGTTTGGGAAAAAGCAGTGTTTGGTTGGAGTATTTATTTGAATGGGAGAAAATTGGAATAGAATCAAAATTTTCAAAAATAGTGAGGAAAACTGTGATACTCTGAATACTATCTTCCTTCAGATTCTATGAAAATGATTTATTTCTGGCTCATGGAGAACATGGGGCTATTTGTGGTTAATTACTGCCCTCTGTTGACAACAAGTTAAATGTCTTAATTTATGTTTAAGAGTATTTAAGGTCAGAATTAAAATAAATTTCACCTATAAATCTCATCTACAAATATGAGTAATTAAATCTAAAAGAATTGAAGTGTTTTGCCTAACAGCCATAGCTAGTTAATGATTAAAGACAGAAAGACACCTCAGGTATCATGATCAGTATTTTGATCAGTCTTGAGTTGACTAAATTTAGAACAATATTTTTTCCTGATGATATTTTACCATAGTCAAAGAAATTTTTAAAGTTATTAAAAATCTTTTAAAAATAAAATGTTCGGGTGAAAAATAAATCATATGGTACGGAAAAGTGAGAAGTAGAAAATAAACATCTTTTCCTCACTCTCCACCTGATTCTAATTCCAGAGGTGGTTACTATTAACTGTTTCTTTGTCATTCTGGAAATTATTTATATGTGCATATAATTTTTTTTCAAAATTGAAGTACTGTTCTCCAACTTTTTTTAAAAAAAACTTAAAACCTATATCTTAGAGCTAATTTCATATTATCACATAAAGAGATAAGGTATTTTTCTAATACCGTGGCCTACAAATTGAGAATCACAGGCAAGATTAGAATGTCCTTAATTAGGTTTGCCGATAGTTCCTCTTAATTAATTTAAGTTGTGCATTTCTTCTGGGACTATTACATAAGTGAGGCTGTTCTGTTCTGGATTTCATTGCATCAGGGTGCATGTGATTTTGGTTTGGCTCATTACTGATGATGGATAGTCACTTTGTTCATTTAATCGAGGTATTGCCTGCAGACCTCTCCATTCTAAGCTACCCCATATTTCTGCTTTGTGCACAGAGAGGATTGGAGTGGCAGAAGTGCTCAGCTAACATATAAAATAAAATAATTACTTTGTCAAATCCTTTCTCTCACACAGAGGGAATGGAATAGCTCTCAGGATGTAAGTATTATTTTCACAGTAGCACTGAGTATTGGTTTCCTGGTCTCTCATTTGATTCCAGCTCCCATTTCTGGAGGGACACGCAGATTAGTGGGGTATTGGCACAGTTGCACATGCACTGTGAAGAATGGTTTGGCATACTGAATAATTTAGGTAAGTCTGAAATGTGTTAGTAAGTAGGTCTATATGTAACACTTGAAGCATAATAATAATACTTTCATTGGCAACTAGATGAATCAGGAGTACTGACAGTTTTTTCTTAAAACATTTAGTAAGACTCTCATATTTTTAAAAATCATATCAAAATTTGTCACGTAAATCGTTATTTTAAATTTTGATATTCGTTAAAATTTTCCACTTTGCCCATATTTTTTAATATATAATTATCAATGCTCTAGAAGGAAAAACTTCTTGAAAACATGCAATTTTTAAATGTTCAGATTTAATTATTTGCATTTGACAAAATGTTTCAAACTGCATACAATTAAAGTAGAACAAAATTATATCAATAGCTTGACTATAACAATTATTGATTTTGCTTAAATGAAGGCAAGAAAGATCAATGGTATGGAATAAATATATAAATGCTTATGAATTACTTATGTATTTAGTTTGTTATTCATCCAAAGCATCACTGGCCAATTAACCAAATACCCAAATATGCAGAAAAAAAGTTCAATTGAGATTCTTGGTATTTTGTTAACTTTCAGCCATATAAAAATTATAGCTTTACAACATATTTTACAATTTCATCTTTATGAAGTGTATTTATCTAAGAAGATAGAAAATATTTTATGCAATAATGCACTGACTTGATTAACAACACACAGTCATCATTAATGCCTTCCACTTCACCATAATACAAAGAGATGTTTTCTGAATAATCCATTTACCAAGGATTTATTGACCACTTACTACATGCCTATATAGCANATGTTTAAGGATAAAATGCAATATTTCCTCTATTATTATACCAAGGTGTACTAAAACAAGGAAATTTGTATGATTAATATAATAACAACAGTAATAATAGTGATGATGATGATATTAATAAAAATATTGAGCACCTATATATATATATACCTAGTATTCTGCTATACCTTTTACAAATAATTATTTTAATCCTTAATCCTCTAAAGTAGCCATTGTTACTATTTTAAATTTGAAGGAATATGAGCATTGGAAAGCTTAATTCACCTGACCAGAGTTTAGCACTTACAGGCAATAAGTAACCAAGTAAAGTTTAAAAAACCAAATCTGTAGTAATCCCTCATCTGTGATCCTTCCGGTGGGCACTTCTGTATTGACATCCACCATGCAGGTGATTAGAAGGCAGAGTAAATGACATTCTGATTTCCATCAAGAAGGCTTTGTCTCGTCATTAAAAAACTCACTTTACATTCTTCCCTCTTTTATGTCTTATCTTCCTAATGCAAAGACCAAAGTTGTTTGGGAAAAAGCAGTGTTTGGTTGGAGTATTTATTTGAATGGGAGAAAATTGGAATAGAATCAAAATTTTCAAAAATAGTGAGGAAAACTGTGATACTCTGAATACTATCTTCCTTCAGATTCTATGAAAATGATTTATTTCTGGCTCATGGAGAACATGGGGCTATTTGTGGTTAATTACTGCCCTCTGTTGACAACAAGTTAAATGTCTTAATTTATGTTTAAGAGTATTTAAGGTCAGAATTAAAATAAATTTCACCTATAAATCTCATCTACAAATATGAGTAATTAAATCTAAAAGAATTGAAGTGTTTTGCCTAACAGCCATAGCTAGTTAATGATTAAAGACAGAAAGACACCTCAGGTATCATGATCAGTATTTTGATCAGTCTTGAGTTGACTAAATTTAGAACAATATTTTTTCCTGATGATATTTTACCATAGTCAAAGAAATTTTTAAAGTTATTAAAAATCTTTTAAAAATAAAATGTTCGGGTGAAAAATAAATCATATGGTACGGAAAAGTGAGAAGTAGAAAATAAACATCTTTTCCTCACTCTCCACCTGATTCTAATTCCAGAGGTGGTTACTATTAACTGTTTCTTTGTCATTCTGGAAATTATTTATATGTGCATATAATTTTTTTTCAAAATTGAAGTACTGTTCTCCAACTTTTTTTAAAAAAAACTTAAAACCTATATCTTAGAGCTAATTTCATATTATCACATAAAGAGATAAGGTATTTTTCTAATACCGTGGCCTACAAATTGAGAATCACAGGCAAGATTAGAATGTCCTTAATTAGGTTTGCCGATAGTTCCTCTTAATTAATTTAAGTTGTGCATTTCTTCTGGGACTATTACATAAGTGAGGCTGTTCTGTTCTGGATTTCATTGCATCAGGGTGCATGTGATTTTGGTTTGGCTCATTACTGATGATGGATAGTCACTTTGTTCATTTAATCGAGGTATTGCCTGCAGACCTCTCCATTCTAAGCTACCCCATATTTCTGCTTTGTGCACAGAGAGGATTGGAGTGGCAGAAGTGCTCAGCTAACATATAAAATAAAATAATTACTTTGTCAAATCCTTTCTCTCACACAGAGGGAATGGAATAGCTCTCAGGATGTAAGTATTATTTTCACAGTAGCACTGAGTATTGGTTTCCTGGTCTCTCATTTGATTCCAGCTCCCATTTCTGGAGGGACACGCAGATTAGTGGGGTATTGGCACAGTTGCACATGCACTGTGAAGAATGGTTTGGCATACTGAATAATTTAGGTAAGTCTGAAATGTGTTAGTAAGTAGGTCTATATGTAACACTTGAAGCATAATAATAATACTTTCATTGGCAACTAGATGAATCAGGAGTACTGACAGTTTTTTCTTAAAACATTTAGTAAGACTCTCATATTTTTAAAAATCATATCAAAATTTGTCACGTAAATCGTTATTTTAAATTTTGATATTCGTTAAAATTTTCCACTTTGCCCATATTTTTTAATATATAATTATCAATGCTCTAGAAGGAAAAACTTCTTGAAAACATGCAATTTTTAAATGTTCAGATTTAATTATTTGCATTTGACAAAATGTTTCAAACTGCATACAATTAAAGTAGAACAAAATTATATCAATAGCTTGACTATAACAATTATTGATTTTGCTTAAATGAAGGCAAGAAAGATCAATGGTATGGAATAAATATATAAATGCTTATGAATTACTTATGTATTTAGTTTGTTATTCATCCAAAGCATCACTGGCCAATTAACCAAATACCCAAATATGCAGAAAAAAAGTTCAATTGAGATTCTTGGTATTTTGTTAACTTTCAGCCATATAAAAATTATAGCTTTACAACATATTTTACAATTTCATCTTTATGAAGTGTATTTATCTAAGAAGATAGAAAATATTTTATGCAATAATGCACTGACTTGATTAACAACACACAGTCATCATTAATGCCTTCCACTTCACCATAATACAAAGAGATGTTTTCTGAATAATCCATTTACCAAGGATTTATTGACCACTTACTACATGCCTATATAGCAATATAGGGACTATAGCAATAAACAAACCAGATAAACATCCCTGTTTTCTTGGAACTTAACATTTTAGTACATTTTTCATCAGAGGGTTCAGGGCACATATTCAGGCATATGACACATGTTTTGGCCATGTGATAGCACACACAGACTCAATTTTCTTCACTGACATGACAAATTTTGGCTGAGTTAACATGTGGTTTTGGTGGGACGAAGTCATAATTGCAGAGAGATTTATCAGAAGACTTGAAGAAAAGTTCTGCCCTTGGGGAAAATGTTTAGGGGGCAAAAGGAAGCAGAAGAATAATAGGAAAATGTTAATGTGGCCAACAGTATTCCCAAAATTTAATGAGTAGAATTAAAAGAAGAAACAGAAAACATAGAAATTTAAATTGAGTTTTGTTTCCGGCTAGACAGGCATTCTCGAAAGCAAGCAGAATAAGGTTGATTAATTGGTACCTCAGCATGTAATAAGCCATCACAGAACCACATCTTTTCTATCCCCCTGGAAACATAGTGATAAACAGGTGTTGTCCATTTTGCACACACAGAAAAGCAAGGCTAACTAAAAGTACTGTACTTGCAAATTCAATTCCCTTAACAGCAAAGCCAATTCAGAAGAGGGTATTTTCATGGCATGATTTTTTTTTCCGAGTTCTATTAGGATTGTGTCAGATCCATATGGTAATGATTCATTAGAGAGCTTAGAAAGTGGGCTGCCTGCCAAAAACTCACCTGGACTGAGAAGAGTATTTCCACTTTTTTGACAACAGTCATTTTTCTCTCTTTTGATGTGGAAGTCATTCAGAATCCAGGTGACATTCATTAAAACCAAAGTCAGACTAAACAATGAAAACATAACAATACGTGGTTTTCTTTCTTTCACAAAAATTTAAGTAATGAAATGCATAAATGACAAGAGCAATCTAGATTTTTCATGTTTATCTTAAAGTCAGGGAGTGTACCTTTCCTTTCACGAAAATGGATGACAACTGATATGCATCTACTTTGAGTGGTATTTCAGGCTTCATTACTTACATGTCACCAAGCATGGATATAATCTTCAGTGAGTTTTAACATTCCTTTACGCCGCGTGCATTAGGGGGCTGTTTTCCACCTTGAAACATTTCCCCTGATGCTTGTTTTATTCATGCTTTGTAGACAGTGTTTATCATTCATAATCAATAAGGACCCCAATTCATTTTACTGTCTGAAATAACCTTAACTCCAGTCCATTCCACTGTCTCTCTTCCTCTTTAGAAGTAGTCAATAGCCTGAAGTTGGGATGAATTTTATCTATCTATCATCTATCTATCTATCTATCTATCTATCTATCTATCTATATCTATCATCATCTATCTATCATCTATCTATCTATCTATCTATCATCTATCATCTATCTATTTTTAAAAGATTTTATTTATATGAGAGAGAGAGAGCACAAGCAAGGGCATGGGCAAAGGGAGAGGGAGAAGCAGACTCCCGCCAAGCAGGGGGCCAGATGTGGGGCTTAATCCCAAGACCCTGGGTTCATGACCTGAGCGAAAGGTAGATGCTTAACTGACTGAGCCACCCAGGCGNAGATTCTTGGTATTTTGTTAACTTTCAGCCATATAAAAATTATAGCTTTACAACATATTTTACAATTTCATCTTTATGAAGTGTATTTATCTAAGAAGATAGAAAATATTTTATGCAATAATGCACTGACTTGATTAACAACACACAGTCATCATTAATGCCTTCCACTTCACCATAATACAAAGAGATGTTTTCTGAATAATCCATTTACCAAGGATTTATTGACCACTTACTACATGCCTATATAGCGATATAGGGACTATAGCAATAAACAAACCAGATAAACATCGCTGTTTTCTTGGAACTTAACATTTTAGTACATTTTTCATCAGAGGGTTCAGGGCACATATTCAGGCATATGACACATGTTTTGGCCATGTGATAGCACACACAGACTCAATTTTCTTCACTGACATGACAAATTTTGGCTGAGTTAACATGTGGTTTTGGTGGGACGAAGTCATAATTGCAGAGAGATTTATCAGAAGACTTGAAGAAAAGTTCTGCCCTTGGGGAAAATGTTTAGGGGGCAAAAGGAAGCAGAAGAATAATAGGAAAATGTTAATGTGGCCAACAGTATTCCCAAAATTTAATGAGTAGAATTAAAAGAAGAAACAGAAAACATAGAAATTTAAATTGAGTTTTGTTTCCGGCTAGACAGGCATTCTCGAAAGCAAGCAGAATAAGGTTGATTAATTGGTACCTCAGCATGTAATAAGCCATCACAGAACCACATCTTTTCTATCCCCCTGGAAACATAGTGATAAACAGGTGTTGTCCATTTTGCACACACAGAAAAGCAAGGCTAACTAAAAGTACTGTACTTGCAAATTCAATTCCCTTAACAGCAAAGCCAATTCAGAAGAGGGTATTTTCATGGCATGATTTTTTTTTCCGAGTTCTATTAGGATTGTGTCAGATCCATATGGTAATGATTCATTAGAGAGCTTAGAAAGTGGGCTGCCTGCCAAAAACTCACCTGGACTGAGAAGAGTATTTCCACTTTTTTGACAACAGTCATTTTTCTCTCTTTTGATGTGGAAGTCATTCAGAATCCAGGTGACATTCATTAAAACCAAAGTCAGACTAAACAATGAAAACATAACAATACGTGGTTTTCTTTCTTTCACAAAAATTTAAGTAATGAAATGCATAAATGACAAGAGCAATCTAGATTTTTCATGTTNCATAGAAATTTAAATTGAGTTTTGTTTCCGGCTAGACAGGCATTCTCGAAAGCAAGCAGAATAAGGTTGATTAATTGGTACCTCAGCATGTAATAAGCCATCACAGAACCACATCTTTTCTATCCCCCTGGAAACATAGTGATAAACAGGTGTTGTCCATTTTGCACACACAGAAAAGCAAGGCTAACTAAAAGTACTGTACTTGCAAATTCAATTCCCTTAACAGCAAAGCCAATTCAGAAGAGGGTATTTTCATGGCATGATTTTTTTTTCCGAGTTCTATTAGGATTGTGTCAGATCCATATGGTAATGATTCATTAGAGAGCTTAGAAAGTGGGCTGCCTGCCAAAAACTCACCTGGACTGAGAAGAGTATTTCCACTTTTTTGACAACAGTCATTTTTCTCTCTTTTGATGTGGAAGTCATTCAGAATCCAGGTGACATTCATTAAAACCAAAGTCAGACTAAACAATGAAAACATAACAATACGTGGTTTTCTTTCTTTCACAAAAATTTAAGTAATGAAATGCATAAATGACAAGAGCAATCTAGATTTTTCATGTTTATCTTAAAGTCAGGGAGTGTACCTTTCCTTTCACGAAAATGGATGACAACTGATATGCATCTACTTTGAGTGGTATTTCAGGCTTCATTACTTACATGTCACCAAGCATGGATATAATCTTCAGTGAGTTTTAACATTCCTTTACGCCGCGTGCATTAGGGGGCTGTTTTCCACCTTGAAACATTTCCCCTGATGCTTGTTTTATTCATGCTTTGTAGACAGTGTTTATCATTCATAATCAATAAGGACCCCAATTCATTTTACTGTCTGAAATAACCTTAACTCCAGTCCATTCCACTGTCTCTCTTCCTCTTTAGAAGTAGTCAATAGCCTGAAGTTGGGATGAATTTTATCTATCTATCATCTATCTATCTATCTATCTATCTATCTATCTATCTATATCTATCATCATCTATCTATCATCTATCTATCTATCTATCTATCATCTATCATCTATCTATTTTTAAAAGATTTTATTTATATGAGAGAGAGAGAGCACAAGCAAGGGCATGGGCAAAGGGAGAGGGAGAAGCAGACTCCCGCCAAGCAGGGGGCCAGATGTGGGGCTTAATCCCAAGACCCTGGGTTCATGACCTGAGCGAAAGGTAGATGCTTAACTGACTGAGCCACCCAGGCGCCCCTCCATTTATGATGTACAATGCTATATATGATTTTTACACAAATAATTTATCCTGTTGCTTTTTATTTT